>NC_061116.1:123190852-123263082 GCF_002878395.1 Capsicum annuum
TTTCAAACAAATATTATTTATAGGAGTGAAATAAAATATTAATTAATTTTCGACGGAGAGAGTAAGTCTCTATTCATTTCCTTAAAATTTATAAGGCTGCTTATCGGTTGGATTGGTTGGATAATTATGCTTAACGGTTCGATTTATTGGTTATCGTTTTAAAATATATTAATTTTTTAGCCACCCAATAAGATAACGGTTGTTTCGGTATTGGATTAATAATTAACGGATGGTTATCAGATGGTGTAACGGATAAATTTAAGAGAGAGTGAAATATCGAGTGATTATTGGTAGTTCCTCAGTTTCTTCACCGATTAAGTTGTTTGTATACTATGATTGATCTATTTATCAATCTTTTAGGCTTCAAGAGTTTTGTTCATGTAGTTATTTAATAGGTTAAAATATCGAATCAAATAAGTTTTTTCTTCTTGACCTAAAATGTATGTAGAAACATTTTTAATTATTAGATTGATAGAAAAAATTAAAACTTTAATATTATTTGAATTTTTATGTTTTATATCAAACTTTGTGAAGGACACATGCATTTGGGATATTTCATTTTTATAGCGGTCTTTTGTATTTTCAAGAATAATTTATGTTTTGGTTTAAGAATTAATTTCAGATTTTCTTTACATTTTAGGGAGTCTGACTGCACTTTATGGTTAGATGTCACAAAAAGTAGCATGTTATTTTCTAAACTAAGAGGTGAATAGAATAATAAATGGATTTTTATATGTTGGATTGACAAAATATACTTATATATCTAAGGGTAAAAATATAATTATAATAATTCTTAATGGGTTAACAGTTTACCCAATAAGAAAATTGAGTAATCCATCTCCGCACCAATAAGCGATTAATT
Source organism: Capsicum annuum (assembly GCF_002878395.1). NCBI lineage: Eukaryota > Viridiplantae > Streptophyta > Magnoliopsida > Solanales > Solanaceae > Capsicum > Capsicum annuum. The sequence goes on from NC_061116.1 coordinate 123,191,715, forward strand.
ATAAAATTTTGATCTGTTCTTCAATCATTAATCCGATAACTCATTACCAATTAATGAATAAACTAATTTTGCGGTTGGGTTAACGGTTACGGTTCGATTTTGAACCGCCCTAAAAATTTATTTGATGTTTTGGGCACGTTTGTCTGCATATCATTTGGAAGTTTCTGAAAATTCGTACGAGAAAATCTCTCGTGATAGAAAAGATTTATCTCCGTAAAACTCGTGAAATTAAATATTATGAACTGATCTTCTCGATTGAATTAGACCTTTGATTGCTTGGGAATTTGGATCATCTTTTTTTTTTCTTTTCAAGGATGATGTAGAACAATTCCTTTTTGTAGCAAAGAAAATTCAACAATGTCTACATGAAATGATGTCATTTTATTTAGGTTATTTAATTATAATTAAATAATAGATTATATAGAAAAACAATGGCATATACTTATTTTTATAGATTTGACTAAATTTTATACTTTTTGTTTCGAGTAAACTATCTAATTAACAACATCACTATTATTAGAATAGTGTGTTCTAAAAAACTTGGGTAAAACATGTGGCATTCAAAGGAAGGGATTGATGAAAGCTAGTGGTTAGTAAAACAAGGCTCTAGAGGGAACTTCTTCAAAAACAAAAGAAAGCCCTAGACGAAGGCATGTGAAGAATATATGGTCGAAGAGGAAAAATCAATTCAGTGTGGACCAAAAGACAAAAGAAGTATGTAGGAGTGCGAATGATCTCGTATGGATTATTTAAGCATATCAGTAATACATATTGGGTGGCACCACCAATGACGTATTCACATGACTACAATCATTGGTCTTAGTACTTTAAGGCTCGAGTGGAAATCTCTCATTCGTCCAGGCCCTACATATATAATCTATAAAACTCTCATTCGCCGAGGCCCTACATATATAATCTATAAATAGTTTATTCCATTCATTTGTAAAGACTATGATTTCAATAAAGACAATGACACATGTTTATTCTTGAGCACCAACTTTCTATTGATTACTAAGATTTTGATCCTTCTAAGGCTTTTCCACTCTAAATTACTACGTGAATGAGGAAGATCATTCTCGAAGAGATAGATGACTACTATATTGAAGTCTGAAGCTTTTTTATTGCTCTATTTCTAGCTTATTAAGTTATACCATTTTATTGAAAACAATTTGGCCTCCATTGTAGGGCCAGAGAAATTGTTTATTGGTTTAGCTTGCCTAACTTTGCTTTCATACTAGTTTAAATATTTCAATGGAACCACCCATTGCGAACATGAGATAGTTTTGAGCCTATGTTTCATATATCTTAGTAGAACAACAAAGATCCTTAATGGATTGTATTGCAACACAAGAGGAAGAGTTTGAAGGTCTACAAAGTGCCTTATTTGAAATTCTCTCTAGCAGGATTGGGCAATTATACTAGGATTCAACCCTAAAATAGATAACTTAATGATGGAACATCTTTGAGATGAACTTCGGATGGGGTTTGTAGAAATATATGCTAATTTGAAATAGCATATAGGATGCTTTTAGGCAATTTTACTGTAACACGTTGAAGTTAAAAAGGTGCAACCAAGGCAAGCTAACATCTTCTTAATCAAGTAGGATGACTTTGAGTAGCGTAGGGATTTCGTCGTGAGTTTCAAAAAGAGAGGACAATATAGCTGCAAACTTTGGATGATTGGGTCATCGAAGCTTTTGCTGAGAGACTAAACCCTACGAGCTCAGTAGCTTCTGCACGGCTAATAGATAACTTTGGAAACTTTAAGGCCAAAACTTGGGATAAGGTGCATTAATAGTACAAGTTTGAGGCCGATATAAGAGATAATTATTCCAGGTCACATCAAAGAATGATCATGATCTAAGAAGCATATCCAGTCCCACCAAGTCGTTCCTCTAAAAAAAAGATAGATATAACTATTGGAGGGAAAAAGATCCATATAAAATAGTATCAATGACAAATAAAGCCAAGGTATTAGTTAGCTAATGGAAAAGGCCTTAAGAGAGTTACAATTATGAAACTTGGCAACATTTTTGATGAAAAAGATCTGTATTACATAGAACTCCTACATAACAATGCTCCAACAATCTCTTTAAATCTTATGGAATTTAATATTAAATGCATATTGATGATCCATAGAGCTCGGCAAAATTCATCTACAAGCGAGTCATCGAGCAAATGAACCTAACAGATAAAGTGGTGAAAGTAACCAAACTACTAGCAGGATTTAACATTTCTAGTAAGACCACCCAGGGGGAGATAAAGCTAATCATGAATGTCGAAGGGGTGGCTAAGTCATTTGACATTCTCGATAGAGATAGAAAGGGCACAACAATATCTTGGGAAGATCATCGGTTCAATCCAGAAGCAAAGTACCCTCGCTACCATTAAGTGATGAAATTCCTGACACTTTGTGGGATAAAACAACAAGGGCAACTTATCAGACTCTTAAAAAATATATGTCATATTTATGTCTATTGAGCACTTGTGGTAAGTGCAAGTCAAGGATGTGTTAATCCAATCTGTATTACACAAGGCATTGAAAGAGAGACCAACTAGCGGAAAAGTTGATAAGAATTTAGAAAATTCTGAAAGTAGTAAAGACTTAAAAAAATCCAGAATTAGTGATGAAGAATGGGAAGAGCTAGACATGAAGGTAGCAAGTCAAATTCACTAGTGTTTAGCTAAAAATGTTCTTGCTAATGTGATTGGATTGTCTACAACAAAGGAGTTGTGGGAGAAACTGGAAGAATTGTACCAAACCAAAAGTATTTCAAATAGGTTATATTTGAAGGAGTAATTCCATAAATTGCAAATGGCTGAAGGTACAATTATTTCTGATCATCTGAGTGTCTTGAATGGGATTATTTCTGAATTGGAATTTATTGGAGTGAAAATTGATGATGAAGACAAGGCACTTCGACTCATCTGGTCTCTTCCATCTTCCTACAAGTACATGCAACCCATTTTAATGTATGGGAAGGAAACTATGATTTTCTCAGAAGTGACAAGCAAATTGATTTTTGCGGAAAAAAGATTGAAGAATGGAGATGAAAAATCTCTAGAAGATTCAGCTCTGTTGTTAAAGGAAAATGGAAGCAAAGCTCTAAGAAAAAGGTCATCTGCTGGAATTGTAAACAACCAGGACATGTTAAAAATAATTATCCAAATAATGGGACTAGTTTGGATGGAAGCTCCATAGAAAATGCTTCCAATGTTGTCTCCCTAGAACAGTGGGATGATATTTCTTTGTAAGAAAGATGAAAATCCTCATGGAATGAATGCTACCTTTAGAATTGCCATGGAAGAGGATGTTTAATTGGTAGCTGGTCCAAAAGTTTGCACATGGACATTGGTTGATAGGTGATGCAAGGTGTGTGGTGGAAAGGATGTCGATGGATAATGAATTCTCAAGAAATCAACAAGAGAGTTGCACTATACGTTATTAGCAGTTTTTCGATATGTGCCGAAAATGAAATTCTTGAATTAGGAAGTGATTTCAAGTGAAAATTATTGGATTATTTTTTCAATCTGAGTGGATGTACTCTTTATGGTGGGGGTATGATAATTCTTGAATTTAGAATTATGATTGTCAGTAGCAGACAACGTGAAAGTTGCAGTTACATATGATTGGCTGAGTTTAGAGTCAGGTGGAGAACTGATTTTGTTATGTGTAGCTGGACAACTATAAAAGGGACAACAGATTGCATTTTCTTCTCTTCAAAAGGTGGATATTTATTGAAGTTTGTTTTGAAGAAAGAAATCCCACATCAAAAATTTACTTTGGTTGGGAGGAGGTTGGGGATTATAAATAAACTCCATCTCCTTCATTGTTTAACACAAACAAAAACATTCTTTTCCTTATTTACTATTAAAGAGGTTCAGAGATAATTCTCTTGGAGATCTCTTTGAGAATAGTATTTTAGGAAGTGAGGTTGTGTGAGAAAAATATTGTGTATTGTATGGTGTAGTATTTTAGGAAGTGAGTGTGTGTGAGAAAAATATTGTGTATTGTATGGTGTAATAATTTTCATACAGTGAATATTTTTCTGGGAGGCCCGTGATTTTTCTACAATTGGGGAGTTTTCCTCGTTAAATCTTTGTGTTGTTATTCTCTTTAATTTCTCTATTATTTTCTGCTTGAAAGCGGTCTAGAAGGGGCAAAAAAAATAGTCCATTTTTCCCAACATGTTCTGGGTTCAATTATATTTATATAGACCTAGAGTGTCCGGAGAATACTTCTTTCATCATTAACCATGACATATATTGTAACAAGGTAATTTTCTTTGGCTTAAAGACTGCAGGTTTAACCTATTAGAGGATGGAGAATCAGATGTTTTAAAAATATATTAATAAAATTATAGAAGTCTATGTTAATGAGGATCACCTATCTCACCGTCAAGAGACCTTTAACATTCTATAAAAGCATACTATAAAGTTGAACCCAAAAAATATGCTTTTAGTATTGGGTCTGAAAAGTTTTGGATTTCTTATGCCAAATCGAGGGTTAGAAGTGATCAAGAAAAAACAAACCGAATGATGAGATATTTGATGTGCTCAATGGCATCAAAGTCGTGTAAAGGCTCACCAAATATGTGGCTGCTCTCAATAGGATCATCTCAAGATCCTTATAAAGATGCCATCATTTCTTTACCTTCCTATGGAAGAATAAATAGTTTAGTTAGACCTCAAAAAGCCAGTAGGACCTTCGAGAACTAAACTCATACTTTGAGTCTGTTGTTGTTATTGAAACCCTTCAATGGAGAGAGATTGCTTTTTTCATTGGAACCAAGGTTGTGGTAAGTGCAAGGTTTGTTCGGTAAGATAATGATATGTAATACCCTATTTATTTTGTTAGTAAAGCTTTTTTAAGTATAGAAACTTGATATTCACACTTAAAAAAATTGGCTTAGCCCTTATGGAGGATACTCAAAAGGTAAGGCCATATTTTCAAAGTCGAGAAGATTTAGTTGTTAGTCCACTTTGAAAATTTATTTTAACAAATGGACACTCATTTTTACAAATCCTAATTTTCTAGGGTTTGGTGGGCCTGGGGCTTAAGTGTAAAAGAAAAAAATATTTTGGCACCCCTTATGTATTTTTAATATCTTTTGGAACCCCATATGTATTTATTAAATAGATATTTAACCCTACTCTTCCATTAAATACAAAAAAAATAAAATTCTCTCATCTTCTCTCTCTTTACCAAAACTGCTTCTTCTTCCTTTCCACCATTTTTAATTTCGAGCTCGTGTAAATCAGCTCCAACTTCGATCTTCAACTTCAGGTAAGCTATATTATTGTTTTGGTTAATTTGTCCTCCATATTGATGGGTTTTTTTTTATTTTTTTTCGTACTCATTTGTGGCGGGTGAAGTCGTTGGAGTTCAAATAAATTGATTTTTTTATAAATGGGGCTTGATTTCAGTGAAAATGGTTGTTTTTAGTTGGTATTTACTTATTTTTTATGGATAATTGGTGTGTATCGATTATCCTTTGCGATTGTATGTTGAAATTTCTTCACTAATTTTATAGGAATGTGGCAAGATATGTGATTTTTGTTAAAACTTTTCTCCAATGTAAGGGTGTTGTAGAAGCATGTTCATGTTGGGGATTTCTTTACTACGTATTTGATAATTAGACTCGAAAAGTTGAATTTTTTTTTAAAATGGGGCTTGATTTTACTTATAATTTGTATTTTTAAGTTGATATTCGGTTTGTTTGTGCATTGTTTGTGTTTAATTTTAAATTTCCTTGATGATTGCATTGAGATTTTTTTGCCACTTTTTGTCAATTTGTGTGATAAAAATGTGCTTTAAATTGAATTTTTTTTGCAATTGCTACATTGAGTTGGTGCTGCAACTGCTGCCATATTAATAGATTGCTCGGTCGATTAGGTATTGTATATGCTATCAATTGAATTTTTTTTTTTTGAAAAAATAGGGATTGATTTTACTTATAATTTGTATTTTTAAGTTGGTATTTGATTTGTTTGTGCATTGTTCTCATTGAATTTTAACTTTCCTCGACGATTGCATTGAGTTTTTTTGTGATTTTTTCTCGATTTGCGTTCTTAAAATCTAGGTTCCTTCCTATTTTTGTTCAATATAATAGTGATTTAGATGAATGTTTTTGTAGGTGATGGGGTTGTTTTCGAAGAAACTTATTCTACAAATTAGAATTTTTAGTGCTGCAACTGCTGCCATGTTAAGAGACTGCTAGGTCAATTAGGTATTGTAGTTGCTGTTATAGCTAAAAAATGGTAGTTTTTATCCGTAGATCATAAAAAATGACTAGAGGTAACAAATGCAAGAATACAGAAGGTGATAGGTCTGAGAGAAGAAAAAAATGAGCAGTCGATCAATTGGAGAATAGAAATTACAGTGAGGAAGCAGTTGAAGCTTCGGTTTGAGATGAGCCAGAGGAAATAAATCCTCTCGAGGCTAGGATAGGTGAGGAAGCACTGATCTTTCCCCACTGTGCAAGGTTTGTTTCGGCTGAGAGGTACGACCTCTCTACAGTCCAGGATAATGTCGGATCATTTCCAGCTAAGATATCCGTTAAGTCCCGTTTGAAGATGTTTAATAAATTCAAACAAGTCGTGGTTGATCAACGTCTGAAGTCTAGGTTTAAGAATTCCTATTTTGGTGGCTTATAGGACCTGCCAGAACATATGAAGTTCAACAGACAGCTTGTCCATTATACACTTCTGTGCCGAGTCGAACCAGACAACAAGCTGTATGAAATGTGGTTCAGCATCAATGACAGGCCTGCATTTTTTGGCCTAAAGAAGTTTGCGCTAATCACTGGTTTAAATTGTAGGCGTTATACCCGTAATTCAAGATATGTAAAAGCAATGGAGGAGGGTGAAGCTTTTTTTCAAAAAGATTATGAAAAAAAAGGAGTATAAATGTAAAGAGATTGTTGAAGCTTATTATAGGTGGGAGGCTGGGCAAGGAGGACAAGTTCAAATGCTGCTTGGTTTGGTTCGTCCACTGCATATTTCTTGCATGGGACTTGTTAAAAACCATGGACATAGACACCATCAAGATGGTGGATAACTTGGGCTTCTTTGAGAAATACCTTTGGGGTAAGGAGTCATTTTCCTTGACTCTAGACTATCTAAAGAAGCAGATAGACTTCAGCAGGCAGAAGAAGACAATTGAGACAAAGGGAGTTTCATCAAACGCGCTCTACGGATTTCCCTGGGCATTTATGGTATTTGATTATAAACCATTGAGGTAGTTTATTATATACTGTAATTCATCTATGGTGTCTATAATATAGTTACTCTCAGTTTCATATATTTTTTTTATCACAGATTTGGATAGACGAAACCTTTCCTACGCTCGGCAGGGGAAATGGTAAATCAACTGAAGGCCCACCTCAAAAGGAGATAAACTAATCGAAGATGATCCATATTCGAACGAATGGAGCACAAAGGTATGAAATATTTCTTTCCATGAATAATTTAACAATATTGTGTTGCTAATCAATCACATTTTCCTATTTATCTATAGAGAGTGCACCCGTACCTTATCCCCACAGTCCGTTAAATAAAGCAAAGTTCAAAGCATTACAGACGAACCAAACGACGTATTCATCGATGGCTTGAAGGTCTGTCTGGAGGGTGCGACTGTTATCACCTCATCGGAGGATGGTAAGGATGGGGATAATGACCGTGATTTGGGTGAAAATGCTGTTTCAAAGCTTGTCACTCGGGGTGCAGGGACAAGTAAGCCGAGAGCATCGGAAAAGACATCGATGATTCAAAATCTGGAAGAGCACGTACTTAGGCTAGAGGAGTCAATCAAGGACATCGCTGATTTCGTGAAAGAAGAGAGGCTGAGAAGAGCAGAAAAGGAGAGGCAAAAGAAGAGAGATGAAGCTGAAGGTAATATCTGCTCTATATATTATAGAAGATGAATATTTTATATAATCCCTTTTACTTATAATAATAGAATCTATACCATTATTCATCAACCGATATCTTAGTTTATTATAAATAGTAAATACTTGAAAATGAAGGTGTGCAAGTGCAAAGTCGGCATTCAGCAGTGAGGACTAGCCACGATGACAGCGGCATCAAAGAAGCCCTCCTTAAGGTAGCAGCTTTGGAATATGCCTTTATCAATGCTGATAAGGTGATGATCCTTGAGGTTGCAGCTGTTGTAGAGAAGGAAAATCTGGATGAAGGTGATGAAGAGAAAGAAGAATAAAAAAATAAAGAAGTTTGTGAAAAAGAAAACAAAGCTGATGAATCAGCTGGTGTAGAGAAGGAGGATCATGACGAAGGTGGACAGAATGAAGATGATAAAAATGAACAAAGTGGTTGTGAAGAAGAAAACAATGAAGGAGATGGAGAGAAAACAGAAGAGAAGAATGCACAAGAAGTAGGAAAAGAACAACATAATGAAGAAGGAGAAAGTGATCCACCAGAAAAAGAAGGCATTGCGGAGAAGGATAACGAGAATGAATTTCCAAACTTTGATGAATTTCTTAATGAAGTTAGTCAGGAAATCGACAAGATGATGGTGGAAACCGAAAATGTTGAATTTTTAGACAATTATTAAATTTTTATTTGTGGCTGATGATTATTTTTATTTGACTAGATAATGTTAACTTCTAACTTTCAGCTCGGGATGCTTTCTAAACTGCCTTTATAGTTTAGGATAAACATTTTTCATTTTATATAATCAACGTATCATTGCTTTTACATGAATTGTCATCGTTGATTATAGACTCTGATTAAAAGGTAATGCATATACAGTAGAGGGATGTATAGTCGATGAATGAAAAAGATAAACCATTTATACTATAAGTAACAATTAGTCGATTAATAAAACATTCAGAATACATTCAATCCCCCTACACCCCCATTACACCTTTCCAAAAAACTAAAACTAATAGTAAACCATAGACCATAAATTTCATGCCCTTTTCTTTTTCTTCAGCCATAGCCAACTTATGCTTAAGTTGATCCCTCTCAATTTCGATATCTTTCAACAATCCCTTTAAGTGGTTTTCTTATTCTCTATATAATTTCATTAGAAGATTCCTATTTTATTTGGAATCTATAAGCGTTTCAAACATTTCAAACTATGCAATGCCTTAAAATTTTGACACCTCACAATAGGAGGAAATCCACTTGAAATAAGAGCATCCACCATAATCCTAAAATAACGAGGATAAATTAGTAAATTGGATTATGAGATGAACACAAATAAATTTTTATTTAAACAAAAACAAACCTTTCCAACCACAAAACTATAGAATTTTTGCCCTAAATTTTTGTCGATGCGTGATATTTTCAACATTGCAGGATTACAACAACGGCAAATATAAGAACTTTTGGAAGTTTGAGATGACTTTGATATTGTTATTGTTGATGCAAAACTTGAAAGTCATGAATAAATGAACATGGAGGAGTCCAAAAGGGTCCCTTTAATTAATATAGTAAGGCTATCAAAATCTAACTAACCATTGAAAAATTCTACCCGTTAGAATTGTACTGTTGGAGAAAATTTAAATGGATTATATTTTACATCAAAGGTTCTCTAATGAATGTATATGTCTTATATTATCGACTGGGTGACTTACAAATTATATACTGATGTCAGTGTTGATTATCCTGTGTATTAGAATATTATCGATTAAGACTATGGTTGATTATAGACCTTTGATACTGTCTATGATCAACTTTCTGAATGTATGGACGACTTAAAATAATGGAAAAAAAGAGAAATTAAATAAAATCAAATGAGAGTATGTCAATTAACACCATTAAAATATTGTAAATAAATTTTGATGCATCAATTGTGACTCCCAATCACTTTTAGACGTGATAAAGTGTTATCTTAGACACGACGTAGTCTTAGATCATTGAGATGATATAAAAAAGAGAAGAAATAAAATAAAATAAAATAAAATAAATATTAATCATCCAAGCACTAATGAACGATCACTTATCATGACAAGATATTAGACTTGTGTGATGACCATAAGGATGAGTGATAGTTGTTACTTGTGAGTGTTCAATGGACAAGTAGTGTATGAGAACAAGGATTCCTTCTCAACAGAGACACTTGTTCTAGGTAATTGGTTGTTACTACCATTGACCTCCCCTATACCCATTTGATCGAGTGTCCAATTGATTTATAATCTTATATTATGATATTTAGTCATTTTACATTGCGTGAGTGATGTTATTTTATTTTATTTCTCCCTTTTTTTAATCTCACATCCTTTGAAAATAGACTTCTTTGGTCGATACATAACTAATAATAAAGTCTTATATAGATAAATCTATTTATCTATAATATACTCAAGATATCATAACAAGTCTATTTTCAAAAGTGGGATTAAAAAAGAAAGAAATAAAATAAAATAAACTAAATTAACATCACTCACACAATGTAAAATGACTAAATATCATAATATAAGATTACTAATCAATTGGACACTCGATCAAATGGGTATAGGGGAGGCTAATGGTAGTAACAAACAATTACCTAGAACAAACATCTCTGTTGAGAAGGACTCCTTGTTCTCATACACCACTTGTCTATTGAACACTCACAAGTAACAACCACCATTCATCCTTATGGTCATCATATAAGTCTAATCTCTTGTCATGATAAGTGGTTGTTCATTAGTGTTTGGATGATTAATATTTATGTTATTTTATTTTATTTCTTTTCTTTTTTATGTCATCTCAATGATCTACGACTACGCCGTGTCTAAGATAAAACTTGATCACGTCCAAAAGTGATTGGGAGTCACAATTGATGCATCAAAATTTCTTTACAATGTTTGATAGTGTTAATTGACATACTCTAATTTTATTTTATTTAATTTCTCCTTTCCCCCCCCATTATTTTAAGCCGTTAATATATTCAGTAAGTTGATTATAAACTATATGAGTGGTCAATAATAAACATGTTTATAAGTCGATAATCTCTCATATACAGGATCATGAACACTGATTTCATTCTATAATTCACCCATGATACAGTCGATTATAGAATGTGTATTTACCGTAGTCAATTATTTATACCTACTGAACTCAGAGTGTAAATAAAGTTTGCAAATCTTAAAATAGGGACTATTGAAGAAACACTAACAATGAAAGCTTTCATTTACATAATCCTACCATGAAAGCTTTATTAATCAATGAACTATAAACCAAACAAAGAAAAAATAAAACTATACTAGGGGGACGAAAGGGGGGTGATAAGTTCACAGGGGTCTAGGTTGAGCCTCTTAGCTATGGCCCAAAGAAAATGATCCATCCAGCGAAGCTCTCTATCCAGCCATCGTTGATCGGCGGCAAGACCCTAAAAAAGGAAATCCAGGTTACTCTGAAGCCTTAACAACTTTATGTTATTTATTGTTGACGTTCTGTGCTATGGCCGTAGTGGGTGCGTCCTCCTAGACATCTTCTTCTCCCTTAAGTATTTTTTATTCTTAAATTATGTTCAAAATTGACCGTGGTATCTTTAAATAGACCATACCATAAGAAAATCAACCAATAGAAGCTTTTCACATATTGATTGAAGGGGAGAAGACACGTGAGAATAAGAAACGAAAAGTCACGGCGGTTGTGGCTGTCGAGGAATTTAAAATCCTACCATTTTACGAAGTATAATAATTACATTGAAAGGTTCAGTGTATGAGTAATAGGGTTTCTGTAATAGACTACACGACTGATCGATGATAGACTATGTATTTTACACTATACCCCCTAGAAAATGCATCGATGTATTATATATTTTGAGTCTAGTCGATGTGTAATGTGTATAGTTGATTTCAGAACTTGAAAAGACAGTTTTCAAATTTCCACCCATTCCAATGCATCGTAATTATTTCTAATTCAACATTGTATAAAGAAAAGTGTTTGTTCAATAGACAACCAGGTAGGTTTATTATACATTACGTACTGAACATTTACTTAGTAAACTAAACACTGATATATTATATATTATGAGTCTTGTCAATTATTTAAGTCTAGAGTCTATTTAGTACGTAGTATATAATATATGAACAGGAATCGATAATGCATAACAAAAAAAGTTGATTTTAACTGCAGTTCAGTAGTTTTCAAAATAGAATACACATTACACACTGTCCAGTGCATTTGAACAAAAAAAACATTCAATAAATGCGAATCATATTATCATACATTAAGGCTGCATGTTGTTCTCTTATGTCTCAGCCTTTTGCATTTGGAGCACTTATTTCTTTTCTTGTATCTTGAATGCTCCAACACACCCTTAACGTGTTTCACCTTCCTCCGTCTAAGTTTGGGATCAAAGTCGGGTGGAAGAACTTACATTTCAAGATACTCTCCTGCCACATTCCACTCCAACTCAAGTGATGCTGCACAAATAGGTTCCAAGTATGCAAGGAGGTATGATTCTTTTGAATATATTTGTGAAGAGTAGTTGGAAATGCTAGTGCCGTATTCATCCCCGTTCTTCAAACGCAATGCTGCCATTGCATGAGCGCATGGCAATTTCACTAAGTCGTACTTTCTGTAAGAACATGACCGTCTTGAAAGATTAACTTTTGCTGTATGACCATAGCCAAGCACGGTGAATTTTTTGGTGCTTCTGTTTATGTTGTTCACATATAATTTGTCCCCCTCGGTCATGTTTTCCCTCAAGATCATCTCGGCTATGGGCATGAAGGTTGTTTTTGAATTGTCCACCTCTGTATACCTCTTCCTGAATATTTCTCCAAATCTATGTGCAATTGAATTGAAAATGGCTGCCACTGGATACTCTCTTTCATCGCGCAATATTGAGTTGAGCGACTCAGCGATGTTTGAGGTCATTATGTTAAATCGATTACCTGGAAAGTGAGCCCAGCTCCATTTTTCAAATCCTACTTTATGCTCGAGGCCAGTTGCTGTGCTGAGCAATCTTTCTTTAAGGGCGTTGAAGTAGTCATTAAATTCTTCCAATATGTACGACTTGGCCGCATGGTAGTACAAATAGAGAGAATCAGAAAATGGTGATTTATTCAAAGATTTTCACTGAGATGCCTCATTCAAACACCATAATGCACAAGAGGATAATGCCTTGCAAGGCCGTTGGCTATGTTTACGTGTCTGTCGAAGATAACGCACAGCTCTGGTTCATCGACGACAAAGGTCTTAAGCTTCTCAAAGAAGAAGCCCCACAACGCATCATTCTCCTTATCCACCACACAATACATTATGAGATATATATGATTCTGTGTATCTTGAGTAACAGTGGACAGTAGCATGCCCTCGTACTTGTCGAAAAAATGCATGTCATCAACGATAACAACCTTTCTCATGTGTGAATATCCATGGATAGAAGCCCCAAACGCCATAAAGTTGTAAATAAACCTGCCAGACTCCTCATCGACCCTGAGAGAATTAATAGACCCGAGGTTGAGGCCGTTGAAAATATATGAAAATGTGGAAAGCACTGCATCTCCATGCTCAGGAGTACCTCGAACTATGTTCTTCGCAATGACACCTGCCATCCAACACTTCCAATAGCTTGGCCTGCAATATAGCTCCCTAAATACGATCCTCTTGATCTTTTTCGGGCTTGGACCTTTGTTGTCGACAAAAAATTTCAAAATAAGTGAGGCAATGACCTATATGGTGACATTCTTGTGCTTTACCGTGACATGATCAATGCCACAAGTATGATCTCCCACATACTTATGGACGTGAAACCAACCCGATTCTCCGATAGCACATGCGCACACCATCCCCCGATAAGTACAATCTACGCACCTCACCCTCAAGTATTTTTTACTACTCTTCAGAGTCATGTAATTGAATGACATTATCACCGACGCCTGATTCAATAAAAATTTTAATGTTTTCTTATCCTTGAATGTTTGTCCTAAAAAAAGATTGGTGCCGTCCGAGAAAGAGTGGCTTTTTTGTGGTTCGAGCTGCCCATCCTCACCTCCTCCACACTTCTCTTCTTTATAATCTTTACTATTATCTTGTTCATCACAACCCATAAAATCATATTCCGTTGATGTATCAGCCATATTTGAGTGTGGGGGTGGGGGTGAGGCTGATTTTGAATCTTCTTCCTGGGACCTTTCAAAAACTTTAACCTGCAATATAGGTCTGGACTTATCAGAATCAACACAAAGCATATATAATTCCACGTTTCTATCATTCCTTATGAATGTTGGATGGATTTTCCCCTACCGTTCATCAAGTAAATAATTAACACCTCGCTTTGATTACAACTTAATTCACCGCTCTCCATTACACTTTTAACTATGTCGGTGTATGAACCATTGCGACGAAGGACAATGGACACTGTCTCCTTAGATTCAGCATTTAGAACTCTCCTCCCATTCATAAAAAAATATACCACCAACAACCACGTGATCTATAATAGACATAATATACCTTGATAATAGTATTCAATAGACTTGAATAGTGGTTTATGCACCTACACTTAATAGACTGAAGTCATCTTCTTCCTAGCTGCTGGCCGTACAGTGCACGATTGACCCTTTTCTGACGACCACGGAATAATTTGATGAATTTCAGCTTACAAACAACCTAAGGAGTATTAGAATATTGCTATTGACCCAAGAATCGATTTCAAAATGTGGGACTAAATTTTGAGTTTTTTGTATGAAAATGGAAGAAAAATTGTATCTAAAAATAATCAAAAAAGGCTTATAACAATGGAGATAATGTCACTTTTTGATGGATGCTAGAAAATTCGATGAAAAATGGTTGAAAAATTGAGGAAATGGCACCAAAATAGGGTGGTTGCTAGTGGATTGGTTGAGAAGATTTGGGATTATTTTTTTAATTATTTATCCAATATTTATATTTTTCAAGATGAACTAAAGTGTAGTTTTAACAAAATTAGGACTGAAATGGGAAAAGGGGCTAAAGTATAGATTTTGTAAGTTTAATGTTAGATTTGCATTTTATTTTTGTGGTCCCATAAAAGTGTCCATTCTTCAAATTAAAAAAACTTGGTGGATAAATGTCAAAAAGAGTTTGGGAAGTGGACTTTTGCCAAACTTCCCCTTCAAAGTCACCCAATCGTTGTGGTCACTACACACTTTTTTTAAAAATGTCCTCTATAAGACATAGTAATTTAGGAGAATAGCAAAATGGGTGGTAGATCTAAGTGAGTTCAACATCAAATATAAGTCTTCTATAAAATCTCAATTCTTAGGTGACTTCTTTTCGCCTTTATTTTAAGTATGACTACCTAAGCCAAGAAACAAGAAGTCCTAGCCTCCTAGAATATGTTGGGTACCTAAACTCTATATATAAATGGAGGCATGATACAATGTATAGTTTTTAACTCTAAACGGGGAAAGGCTAAGATAGGCCATAAACTGTGTTCTAGTTACCAACAGTGAGGCACAATATAAGGACTTTCTTGTAGCTATTTAGAATAAGGATTGGATTTTAATGTCAGTCAAATATTTTATTATTCCCAGTTGGTCATAATCTAAATTAATGAGATTTATGAAGCTAAAGATGATAGAATGCTAAAGTATTTAGGCAACATTCAAGACTCTTTATCCCTACTTAAGGAATGTCCGATAGTATAAATTCAAATGAACTAGAAAATAGAAGTAGAATCTCTTATAAATTAGGATCCCCAATAAAATTATACGATCAAACGACATCATGGTAGTACATGTATTACATTCTGTGATACACTCACATAGGCTTTGAGAAGTAAACTCAACCAATATAATCTAGGATTGGCATAATAATTTTATCAAGAATTTAAAGGAAAGAGAACTTCCAAAGGATTTGAAAGATTGTTGAGCCCTCAGAACCAAGGCTGCAAATGTTTTCTTAATAGATTGAGGTTTTACAGAAGAATGTACTAGGGACCACTTGGAAGATGTATTGGAGTAATAAAAACCAACTATATGATGAGGTAAATACATGAGAGAGTGAGTAGAAACCACTTAAAAAAAAACTCCCTAGTCTTTAAGATGATACGAGTGGGGTATTTGAGGCCCCAAATTTAACAAGACTCTAAGGAGTTCGTTAAGAAATGTGACAAATGAAAATGCTTCACTTAAATATTACACCAAACATGGCCTTTTATGAAATGGGGGATGGATATGGTTGGTCCACTACCATTGGCCCAAGTAAGTAAAATTCTTTCTTATAATGAATGGCTATTTCTCTAAATCGATTGAAGCAGAAGCTTATGAGAAAATAGACGAATATGTAGTGATAAACTTCATATGGAACCATATCTATTGCTGTAACATTTTGAAGGAAATCATGTGCAATAATGATTAATGGCATGCAATTTATAAAAGTTAAGGTAATTGAAATCCTTAAGAGATTATCGATCAAAAGGATAACTTTATCTCCATATCAATTATCACCAAAATATTAATAGTCATGCCGAGTCAACAAATAAAATAATTATGATGAGCTTCAATGAAAGATTGAAAATGCTAAGTAATATTTGGTTGAATAATTACCTGGTGTACATTGAGGAGATCATCAAATGACTATTAAATCCAACATCGTTGAAAGCCCCTTTTCATTAATATATGGCCTATAGACACTAATACTATCATGACCCAAATAACTGTATATGGTAGCCATACTAACCTTCTAGAAGGAAAATAATCTAACCCAAGACACCTAACACTTAGTAATTTTTAAGATAAAATAAGACAAATCTCAAACATTATTGAAAAATATCGCAAAGATTGGTCTAGGGTCCCCTCTCTCGTATGATGATCAGAATGGTTGGGTTGTATTTTATCCAAGGTATGGTTATGAATCTCCCTAGTCATATGATAGGGTATAAGGTGTATGTTGCCAAGTCATATAATGCCTTAAGATTAGCCTAGTGTATTCTATCAAGGGTATGGGTCATAGGGTACTTTATTTATGATAGGATATGAGTCACCCTTGTATGGTCATACTTTGGTCAATTGGGAGGTCCAATATTAGGCCTATGGTATGAGATAAGTGTACTACTCGTACCCCAGGGTAAGGTTTAAGGGAGGG
Source organism: Capsicum annuum (assembly GCF_002878395.1). Taxonomy (NCBI): domain Eukaryota; kingdom Viridiplantae; phylum Streptophyta; class Magnoliopsida; order Solanales; family Solanaceae; genus Capsicum; species Capsicum annuum. Next base: position 123,208,740 of record NC_061116.1, read on the forward strand.
TTATACCCTCCTGTGAGCAAATTTTAGCTTTTAAGCTGAGGGCATTCCAAATATTTTCCACCCCAAAACCCCTAAGTACCCATGCCTTAAAACATGTTGAGGCCCCTCATAACTCACATTGGAGGATAAAAAATTCCAAAAATACTCTTTAACTCTCATTTGAAGATTGGGGCTAAGCTTTTCACAAATGTTCATCTAGAGGCTCAAAAGTTAAGTTTCTTTTTGTGAATATTCTTGTATAAGGCACGTGACTCTTCCCTCATTGTTAGTGCAAATATCATGTGTTTTAAACATTGGTGATGATTTATAAATGTTGGTTTTGAACACCAGTGTTGATAGTTTTAATGCATATTGTTGAGTATTGTTTACTCTTGTGTTTATACATATCATTGGTGATGGTTTGCTCATATGGGTACTTGTTAATTGTGGTTTAAGAAATGGGTCATGGGTAACCCAATTCTTGATGGTTTTACTTTGGTTTTTAGACTTGATAAAAGTATGCCCTCAAGGTGTCAATGAAAATGTCTAAGAGAAATAAGTAGTCATATGTTAATGATGTTTTGAACTAAGGAATTATACCATTGAATATGAATGGTTGGTAAATTATTTTGTAAAGTCCTTGTTCGCCACGTGATAATTTAAATGGTAACCTTGGCAGTTTAAATGGTTATAAAGGGTTCGAGTCCCTAAACATCAAATTGATTTATTTCTTTGATAGTTTAAATGTGTCTTCGTGCTATGCTTTCCTAGATTGTCAAACCTATAAGGTCATGTTTAAATCCCCTAATAATATGGTCATTGTATGGGAAAGGGGTTTTCTAGTGCCTAAGGGGAGGTTCATCTCATATCTTATAGTCCGAAAGTTAATTTCCAAAGGGTGTTTGTATCATTTAGTCCAGGTTAAAGATTCTAACTTAGAAGATCCTTCTCTAGAATCTATTCCTGTGGTTAATGAGTTTCCCGAGGTTTTCTCTGATGATCTTCCTGGTATTCATCCCAATAGGAAAATTGATTTTGGGATTGTTCTTGTTCTGGACACTCATCCTATTTCTATCCCTCCTTATAGAATGGCTCCAGCCGAGTTGAAGGAGCTTAAGGAGCAACTGAAGAAGCTCTTAGATAAAGGTTTTATCTATCCTAATGTGTCTCTTTGGGGTGCTCCTATGTTATTTGTGCGTAAAAAGGATGGTTACTTTTGAATGTGCATTTATTATCATCATTTAAACAAGATGAACATAAAGAATAAGTATCCTCTCCCTAGGATCGATGATTTATTTGATCAGCTTCAAGGTGAGAAGTATTTCTCTAAGATTGATCTTAGGTTGGGTTATCATCTGCTTAAGATTAGGAAAGTAAATATTCCTAAGACTGCCTTTAGGACCCGGTATAGTCACTATGAGTTTCTAGATATGTCTTTTGGGTTGACCAATGCTCCAACGACATTTATGGATTTGATGAATAGGGTCTTTTATCAGTTTTTAGATTTATTAATCATTGTCTTCATTTATGACATCTTGGTTTATTCTAAGAGTGAGGTGAATCATGTTGATCACCTTTGTATGGTGTTATAAACCTTGAAGGATCATTATTTATATGCCAAGTTCTCTAAATGTGAGATTTGATTGAAAGTTGTGAATTTTCTTGGTCATGTTATCTCTAGTGAGATGATCATGGTGGATCTACAAAAGGTTGTGGTAGTTAAGAAGTAGCCTAAACATATGAGTCCAATTGATATTCGAAGCTTCTTGAGTTTAGCCAGTTACAACAGGTGGTTTGTAGATAGTTTTTCTTACTATAGTTGCCCCATTGACTAAGTTGACTCAAAAAAATATCAATTTCTTAACTCAGCTCCAGTTTTAGAAGTGCCCAAGGGTAATGATGGTTTTGTAGTATATTGTGATGCTTCTCGTGTTGGGCTTGGGTGTGTATTGATCCAACATGGTAGGGTGGTGACCTATGCTTCTAGGCAATTGAAAGTTTATGAGAAAAACTACCCTACTCATGACTTGGAGTTGTTAGCGATGGTTTTTGCATTAATGATTTTACGTCACTATCTTTATGAAGTTCATGTTGATATTTTTTCCTATCATAAGAGCCTACAACATGTGTTTACTTAGAAAGAGATAAATCTCAGGCAAAACAAGTGTCTTAAATTACTGAAGAAATATGATATGAGTCTCCATTACTATCCAGCTAAAGATAACATAGTTGTTAATTCTCTTAGAAGGTTATACATGGGGAGTCTAGCTTATGTGGATGAGGATAGGCGGGAGATAGTAATGGACATTCACCGTTTGGCTAGTCTTGGAGTTCATGTCACGAACTTTGAGGATGTTGGTGTATTTTTGTACATTAGGTATCGCAGTAGTCTCTTGTTGTTGAGCTAAAGGGAAAGAAAATGTTGGATCCTGATTTGATGAAGATTAAGAGAAATGTGGGTCAACAAAAGGTTGTTGATTTTGTGATTGGTGGTGATGGTATCTTGAGGTACCAAAGTAGGCTATGTGTTCCCAATGTGGATGGATTGAGGGAAAGGATTTTGGCCAAAGCACATGGATCTCAGTATGCTATTCATCCTAGTTTGACAAAATTGTATCATGATCTTAAGGAGTTCTATTTGTGGAATAATATGAAATGAGATATGGCTAACTATGTGTCTAGGTGTTTGGTGAGCCAATAACTGAAAGTTGAGCACATAAGACTCAAAGGTTTGTACCAAAAAATTGAGTTGCCCAAATGTAAGTTGGAGGTAATTAATATGGATTTTATCACTTGTCTTTCCCGATCTTGGAATCAATGTGATTCTATTTTATCAGTGAGGATTGTTACTCGATGGAGGATTATCCTAAGTTGTATCTTGTGGAGATTATGAAGTTTCATGGTGCTTCGATGTCTATCATCTCAGATCGTGGTACTCCATTCTCATCTCATTTTTAGAGGTCATTTTAGAAAGGTTTGGGAACTAAGGTGTGTCTTAGTATTACTTTCCACTCGTAGTCGAATGGATAAAAGGAGAGGACCATTCAGTCATTGGAAGATATGCTCCGTGCATGTGTGATTGATCATGGTGGTAGTTGGTACGACCATTTCCCTTCATTGAATTCACCTATAATAACAATTACTACTCTACCATTGGTATGGCTTCTTTTAAGGCATTGTATGGTAGGAGATGTCGTTCTCTTATTAGGTGGTACGAAGTTAGTGAAGGTAAGTTGTTTGGCCCTAATTTGGTTTACCAAGCGTTGAAAAAGGTGAAGATTATTCATGATAGACTGAAATATTCTCAAAGTCACCAAAAGTCCTATCTGAATGTGAGGAGTAGGGAGTTGGAGTTCAGTTTGGAGATTGGTTATTCTATAAGGTATCTTCTATGAAGGGAGTAATGTAGTTTGGTAAGAAGGGGAAGCTCAGTCCTCGGTATGTTGGTCTATATTTGATTTTGAAGAGATTTGGCAATATTTCCTATGAGTTAGAGTTGTTCCTAGTTTGAGCTTCATTCATCCGATTTTCTATGTCTGTATATTGAGAAAGTGTATGGGTGATCTTTAATCGGTTGTTACTTTGTAGGGGTTGGGTATCTCAGATTCCTTATCTTATAAAGTAATCCCAGTTGAGAACTTAGATCATCATGTTCATTAGTTGTAGATGAAGTATGTGTCTTCGGTAAAGGTTCTTTGGAGGAACCATAAGGTTGAAGAAGCAACTTCGGAGGCGGAACAGGACATGAAATGCAAGTATCCATATTTTTTTTTTGTTCTGGAAACTCATGCTTGAGGTATGTGTTGATTTTTTTATCTTTGTTGTATGTCTTTGTTTTTTAACTTGGCTAAAGGTTAGTTTGATGTGTGATAATATGTTAACTCACTTTTGTGCTTGAATTTACCCGTCATTTGAGGATGAATGATCCAATTAGGGGATAATTGAAACACTTTGGCTTTGGACCCTTAGAAAAATTTTTGAAGTTGAGTATTCTGGACAACATACGACTTGAAGGTACAAGTCATATGCTAGGGTATGGTCTAGGGTCCCCTATCTCGTATGATGATCAGTATGGTTGGGTTGGATTCTATCCAAGGTAAGGTAAGGCATCTCCCTAGTCGTAGGATAGGGTAAGAGGTGTATATTGCCAAGTCATATGATGTCTTGAGCTTAGATTAGTGTATTCTGTCTAGGGTATGAGTCTTAGGGTATTTCTCGTATGCTAGGATACAAGTCACCCTTGAGTAGTCGTATGTTCGTCATTTTAGAGGTCCAAGATAAGGCCTAGGGTATGAGATAAGGGTACCACTTGTACAATAGGGTGCGCTATAAGGGGTTCTACCCTCCTGCTAGAAAATTTCAGCTTTAGAATTTAGGGCATTCCAGATATTTCCTACCTCAAAACCCTTAAGTCCCCACTCGTTAAAATATGTTGATTCCTCTCATAACTCACATTGGAGGATCAAAATATTCCAAAAACACTCTTTAACTCTCTTTTGAAGATTGGGGCTAGGGTTCCACAAGTGTTCATCAAGAGGATCAAGGGTCAAGTTTATTTTTGTGAATCTTCTTGTATAAGGCATGTCACTCTTCCCTCATTGTTAGTTCAGATATCATATTTTTTTAAAGATTGATTATGATTTATAAATGGTGCTTTTGAAAACTAATGTTGTTAGTTTTGATGCATATTGTTGAGTATTGTTTACTCTTGTTATAACTTGTGTTTATACATGTCTTTGGTGATGGTTTACACATGTGGATACTTGTTGATGTGGTTTAACAAATGGGTCATGGGTAACCCTATTATTGATGGTTTTACTTTAGTTTTTAGACTTGGTAAAGGTATACCCTTAAGGTGCTCGTGAAAATGTCTAAGACAAATAACTATTCATATTTTAATAATGTTTTGAACTAAGGCATTAGCCCATTAAATATGAATGGTTGGTAAAAGGTTTTGTAAAGGCCTTATTGTCCATGTGATGATTTAAATGGTAACCTTGGTAGTTTAAATGGTTATAAAGGGTTCGATTCCCTATGCATCTAATTGATTTGTGTCCTTGTTAGATATTTTGTTTTTAGTCCCTACACTATGAATTGAACTAGTGTCTTTGTTAGGCAATAGGTTTGAGCCCCAAAGTCGTATAAATTGTTGGTTAAATGATAATGGTAATTTCATGATTAGATACTTGTATGTGGTGTATGTATGAAGATACAAATGGAGTGTCTTTGGTAAATAATTAACTTAATAGTTGTGTATGTGAAATTATGGTTTTAAATTGGGCTTCAAAGTTGGATGTGTAACAAGGCCGTGAAAGTGGAGTTCGAAGGAAAAACAATGGAAACTATGGTAGCCAGTGCAGATATCTTTGTGATCGAGTGGTTCAAATCCCTCGAATGAACATATTAAAGGGAGGTTCCAGTCCCCCTTACACATGTATTGGTGCATTAGTTACCTTGATTATGCCGGGAGGTTCGAGTCCCCATATAGGCATATATAGTTGTTGATATTCTCTAGTTCGTGCAGTTACACGCACTGAGGCCCTTCCAGCTAGGGGAGAGATGGGCTTATATAGCCCATGAGTGCTTTGTTTTATGATGATTATGCTATACATTCCAGGTTAATGATTTCAAAGTTTATGTTAATCTTGTTCCCTATCCCAACATGATGTATATATGTATATGTATGTATTGTATTGGTTATGTGCATTGGTTGATTTGTTTTGAAATTTTGTCACTATTTTATCCTTATCCTTGAGTTACATTCTAGTGCTCCATTTGTAAACGATCTTTGACATTGTATCCCCATGCAATTGAGGTGTTGGTCATACTACACCTCCTACACAGTGATGGGACTCGAGAATAGCTTAGTATGGACTCGAAGTGGTGAGATTCCATACTTCAAAAGGATCCATTTCTTGTTTGGAGTTTCTTATGTCTTTACTGGTTTAGACTTGGATATTGGTTTTGGCTATGGTCGGGGGCATGTCCCAATCAGATATTCTTAGTTTTTTCTTAGAGGCTTTGTATAGACAAACTGTGGATTTGGGTATGTTGTGGTATGGATATAGATTTGGTTATTGTGTTGTGGTTGTTTGATTGGTTTGACTTTCTTGGGTAAGTCATGGTCATGGATCTATCCTAAAGTCTTTGAGGGGCTAATCTCTCTATCTTGTTATATGTTCAGAGTTCATTCGACTCAGGGTATATGTTGGTGGATTGGTTGGGTGATTGGGTGATTTTCGATCCTTGTTGGGATAGAGATGCCCATTACGACATGGCCATGGTTCGGGTTATGTCACATAATAAGAGCGGAAAGTATTAACTACATATTACGATTCCTATTATTAAGAAGTCATCGTATAAGAACTTCTAAAGCAAAACCATGTCAACAAGAAATATCCAAAAACTAACAAAAGATAAGAATGTTTCCTTGTCTAAAAGGAGGACAAGAATTAAAATGATGATACATAGTATCCTAAAGATCGAGTGCTCACCCTTAGATCAAAATCAACTTACAGCGCTATAGGTGAGATCAAGTTTGAGTCTTAGGAACATAGTCTACACTCAACAAAAGAAGAGTACATGGTAGTATCAGTACAAACCACTATGCTAGTAGGTATCATAGGTTGACTCAACTTAGAAACCTCTAATACACATAAATTGTCACGACCCAAAAACCAAGGGTCATGATCTATTTGTCGTGGAAAGCCTTGACAAGAAAGTCTATCACCTAAACTAATATGTAATGAGACTTTCTTGTCACAACTCATATCTAATCCAATATCCAATATCACAACTCCTCTTCAACAAGTACATCAGCAAAGGGTTTTTAAAGATGTCACATTTTCTGTCAGAAAAAACCAGTATTTCCATGGTGGTACCAATATTACATGACTATATATGATATGAGGATCTAATGCTCACACCCAAGCAAAATGAGAATTTCCAAATCCAACCAATATACCAATCCACGTGAGCCAAAATCCACTCAATATGCCAACCATCCATGACCAAGAATATCCCATATGCCAATATAACAAAATACACAATAACATGCCATTGATACCACATAAATTTCAATTTAGGCGTTTTCACCAGAAAAGATACAACCAAATATACATACACAAGGCCAATACCATCATAAAAGACCCCACATGATCACACGTAGAAAATAATGTCTCAAAACCACCAAATAGTAACAACATAGGCCCCACACGGGCACATACAATAATATAGTCATTTCATAATTAGTTCCCACACCCATAACATGATTTTATACCGCTATTAACTACTCAGCCTAGTCAGAAGAAAATTAAGTCATAACCTACCTCAAATGTTGGAAATTGATCCAAACGCCTTCCACATGGAGCTTTCTCCTTACGAATTGACCCATAAATCAACTAAAACACACAAATATCGAATCTACGCGTCAAAAGAAAGCTAACGATGCCCATATTTTGCATTTCTATGTTGGGGTCAAACTGGACCGCAAAATGGATTTTTTTAAAAAGAAGGGTAAAATTAGAATTTTTGTCCAAAAATATATTACCTATGATTAAAGGAACCTGTAAAAGAAAATCCAAGTAAAAATGGGTGGGGATCAATGCTTAAATCAAAGAATTACTAATTTAGGCCTTCCGAGCCAAAATCCCAAATACAACTTTTGAATCAAAGTTTTAACAGGATTTAAATGGAATGAATCGAAGAAAAGTAATTGAAATAGCAATTCAGAGCTTACCCAAGCTTTAAAATAGAAGAAAAGTCCCAAAAATTCGAAACCCCAGGCTCCAATTCTCAAGAATGGTGAAAAATCATGAAAAGATGGATTTATATCGCCTTAGTATTGCTTAAGTGATCACCAGGTCGCTTAAGCAACCAGGTATCGCTTAAGCAACCAGGTATCTCTTACGCGATACTCTCATTGCCGCATAAGCGTCCTGGCTGTCGCTTAAGCAATAGTCGCCTACACAGTGGACGAGTCGCTTAAGCAATCCCCCAACTGGCTGCCAGGTTACTTAAACAACCAAAAAGTTTCCTAAGCAGGTGCACCAGCTGAGTGGTGAACCAAATAGAGACTTGGAGAATTCCAAGTCTTCGTGGACCCCTCAAAATTGATCTAGAATCTCGAGAACGCAAATGAACTATGCTACTGAATCTAGAATCTTGAGAACACAAATGAGCTATGCTACTAGGCTAAATACAATGTTTCGAACTCAATGGAGCTATAAGATTTTTGAAAAGAAAATATTGCTTTCACAAAATTGACCCCCAAAACCCAATTTCATAACTTTTAGAATCGACATTCGAAAAGAGATACAAAAGTTGTAAAACCACATCAACCATGTAACCAGCCTAAAATAGACATTCTGAATCTACTAACGCAATTTATTTTGCCATCTGACACACATATCAATAAATGTTGATCAAAGTCAACTAATAAGCCCTTTTAACAACCAAAAACCATAAACTCATACAAATCACACTTAAATGCATTAGGAATCATGTCAATCATCCCCACAACCCAAAAATACCACAAAGCAACCATAGGAAAGGGTAAAATAGTCAAATTACACAAAAATAAATAATTCAAAAAGATCACCAAAAATTACGTCACTACACCATATACCACAAAGGATCTCATTCATCCTCAAACTAAAGGCAAGGAAAATAACTGAATTAGCGAAAAGTTAAGGATAACTACCACATATATTGGACTCAACCTCCCAAGTAGCCTCATCTACAGGTTGATGTCTCCACTGGACCTTATCCATTAGAATATCTTTAGAATGCAATCGCCTAACAATCCTAGCTAGAATGTAGATGGGATCCTCAACTAAAGACAACCTCTCATCTAACTGGACTGAATCCCAACGAATGACATTAGAATCATCCAAAATGTAATGCCAAAACATGGAAACATGAAAAATCATAAGTACAAAGTTGGCTCCCATATGCCAACTGGGTGCGTAAAGTAAAAAATCTATCACAATATTCCATACTACTAGACAGTACACCCAAGAGAAATATAAAGGAATCTAATCAACAATATATCTAAACTCCATCGTTATTCAACCGTCATTCCACGCTTACCATTAATTGGTCAATTTATCAATATTCCGTAATTATCATCAATCAAAGGTTCACCAACCTTCCACAATTATCATTAACTTTCATAATTAAACAACATATAACAATAGATGCATAGCTATAATAGTACCATCATTTAGACAACTATATCCTCCATACACACTAATAGCTCTTTATTAACTAGCCAATGCTTATTTACAAATCCAATTACTCACTAGATATCATATACCATCTAATTGTTATTTATAAACTATTCACCATACAATCACTATTTGTGGGTCAACAACTAGTCATTATTCACCAACTAATCAATAACAAGAACATAGCCAAAATTCATTACTAAGCCATATTTATCAACTAGCCAATATTTGTTTCTAGCCATCACAAACTCATTAATCACCATTGATCCAATATCCGCTAATCACCAATTATTCACTATTCAATTTATTGACTAAAACCCATTTAGTAACTAGCATCACTATTCCACAAATCCTTATTTGGCAACTAGTCATCATCATCAATTAAACCATCATTATCCACTAATCATCATTGCTATAAGTTTTTATTCATGCTAAACATCATTATAGATAAATCATCATAAATAGTAATTATCAATATCACTAGTCCTTATTATTGCTAAGTTTCAACTATCCATAAGTCATTATTAACATCCTAATTAATATCCACCACTAATCATCTTTTCAACCTTAAATCAACAACTATACCACTTTATACATTGATCACTACAAAACTATGACCGACAACTCTAATATTAACATTATACCCAACTAGACATGAGCATAAATAATATACAATTGCAATACCAAGGGTAGCCAAACTCGAATTGGTAGATGTACTCATAGACATATCAATAATTATCCTACGACCTTGCCGGGTATATACGTATCATCATGATCATCCTCTAGCCTTGTCAGCTATATACATATATCATAATCATCCTCTGACTTTGCTGGGTATCATTATATCATCATAGTATCATCCGACTTGCCGGGTATCATTATGTCATTATAATATTCTTCGGTCTTACTGGGTATCATCATATCATTATAGTATCCTCCAGCTTTGCTAGGCATCATGATATCATCATAGTATCCTCTGTCCTTACCGAGCATTACCATAGTATCCTCTAGCCTTGTGGGCGTCATCATATAATCATAGTATTATCCTGTCTTATAAGGCATCATCATGATATCAATATTAATATAAATAATTAAGAGCAAGCCCCACGAGGACTAAAGTAAATAACAAGCCCCATGAGGGCTAATGTAAAAAACAAGCCCCATGAGGTCTAAATTAAATAAACATAAAAGGAGAAACAAGAAGAGCATACGTCCATATTTCCTCATTCATCATCGATGTCACATTATCAATAAGTATATATTATATATATGTAACATGAATGTTATAAATGATAAGTAAATAATCTAGTCCATTAGACCATGGGCATTACCATAAGAATTATCATGATCAATGGCCCACAAGTAGCCTATTCATTAGCTCACTATTACCGTAAAGAAAATTTATCACCAACTTGAGCAATATCAAATCCATGGTATAATCTATGGCTTATTCATAGCATAGTCAATATCATAATTTATGGCTTAATCTATGTTATAGTCAAGGGCCCATTCAATAAGGTGTTTGTTGGCCCATTTAATATCCAAGAAATAGCCTAAGCAAAAGCACGAATAATAGACACATCTATGGATTAATGGATATAGTGGTTATGGGATTCTTTAATAGCATAAATAATAGCTCATTATGGTATGATCAATAAATTTACTATTAAGGTTCCTCAGTATTTCTTCAAGGGGCATTTTTTAGGAATTTCATAAGCATCTATGGGTCTCATGAGGACTACCTCAATCTTGGCTTAAGGTGGGTCAAGGCCTACTTCTATATCCCCCAATATACCTTCTAAGTTTATTTCTACCCCGGACTAGGATAAGGTATCTAATTCAACTCTAAGATGTATAGAAAGCCACCATCAAGTCCAAGGTAAGGATCCTACTCAAATACTATCACTATGTCCATTGGAACTAAAGCAACTTCATCAAAGTTACCATCTAAGGACAATCCTCCCCTATACTCAAAAACTAGTCATCCTAAGGATAATTCTTTGAATAAATAGATAAAAGGGTAGAATTACTTACCTCAACGAAGGATTTTGGTTAAAAAGAGGTTGAAATCACTCAAAATTTCTTCTCCCATTCCTTGAACACATTTGAAATTTAAAATATATTTTTGGGTTATTTTCTATATTAAACAACATATGTACCTCTGTAGAGGGATGATTTATACTATAATGGCATTGTTATTGTAGGATTCACCTACTATGATAGGATTGATCAAATTTTACTCCCACTATAGTGGGAATATTTCTCCTATAGAGAGTCAGTGGTAGCGAGGTACAACCCGCTATAACGGTCTAGGTAGAGGCAGTCCAACCACTCCAGAAATTTATCTATCTAACAACAAACTTGAAATATTGGCATCCCAAACTAACCCCTTTACGTCAATGATGATATCCGAATTTCTACTGTATCAAATTCACTTTCAATAGTTTTTACGAGTTCCATAACATACTAGCTATCATAAAATGATCCTAAATTATTCAAAACACCAACCTATCCTTACTAGGATTATTCTACACCATACTATACTCGAATTTCATTAAGACTAGCCTAGCTTGAAATTTCTATCTTTTTGTTCGAGAGAATATTAACCCAAATTTTGGCATGGTAGACTAAACCATAACAATGGAAAGGGTCGTTACAATATTTCCATTGAAAATAACCCTAGCAAAAGATTTTATCAACCTCATCCTAGGGAAAGCTCAACTTGTAGATTTATACCCTAAATAATGTTATAAAGATAGAATGGGTCATCATAAATACTGGTAAAGATTAGAAAACCTAGCATCAGGTTTAGTCAAAATAACAAAGAAGAAAATAGTGAAGATATGCTAAACCAATTAGATTTATTAGTCGAACATTAAGAAACTACTCTCATATGGGTGATAGCCTAAAGCTAGTAATTGAAAGATACTATAACTGGAGGACCATACTATGACACTTGAAAGTAGGGGACCTGGTTCAAAAGATGAATACTAGGACATTGTTCCCCTGATTTCCAAACTCCACAAAATCTTATCATACTGATCAAACTATCTCGGTGTCTTGTATGCAGAATCTAACTAGTTATGTATCACCATCTGTATCTCAACACTTTTTAGTGAATTTCACTCATCTCATCTTGATGGTCTCAAAGTGTTGCATTACTAACCCTTTCCCTGGATCTCGAATTAACTATCTTCTCTTAGTCTCAAGTTAATTAGTAAAGGTTGATAGCTTTAAATTACAATTGTGATCTTTTTTTGCTAATATCAACCTTGTTCTTGAGTTAGTATTACATACAGGTGGGTTCTTAGTATCTGTAGTCACTAAGAAAGAAACCAATACAAAGAAAAACACAATACAAGCATAACCAGTGATAATAATAACTTTGCACTTCCTCTACTTCGTTATACATCGGGGTTCCCACAACCCTAGTTTAAAATGTTTGGTTGCTAATGTTGGCAAGAACACCCATAGAATTCATAATAGAAATCATATGGATAACCTTATAATAAACTGAGAATGAAAACTAGAATATTAAATTAATATCAAACCGGAAAAGTCAAGAACAAGAATTCCAAGATAAAAAGTGAATCTTAGAATCAATATAGTGTTATAAATATGTGAAAGTGCATAAACTAGTAACAAAACATCAATGGGATATTTATAGGATACATCATAAAACCTAAAAATTCTAACAAAAACAAAATAGGAAAAGTAAGTCAGCACCTACCTACGACCCCACTAATGGGTTATAGGTACAACCTACAGACATTAGGTGGGTTCGTAGATCTCAGGGAAACTTCTTGGCTTTAGATCACCCACTTATGAGGGTACTTATGATGGGCGTAAGAACCACTTACGCCTAATAAGTAGGCCTTCGTAGATCTTAGAACAACTTGGCAATCTTCAAAACTCCAAAAACTTTATTTTTTCTATTTACGAGGGGCATAAGTTCCACTTACGGCTCATAAGTGGGCATCTACAACTTTTCATCATATCTTTTTCTCTTTTTATCCATAACTTGTTTTCCTACAAAACTACACAAAAACATATCATATCGAACCAAAAAAGCCTAAGTACTTGCATAATTTCCAATTTTAAGCATCGAAAGTGCCATGAAACCATGACACATCAATACCCTTAACTTAGAACATTTGCATGTCCTCAAAAAATTAACAGATAACAAAGTCACTACGATGCTTAAGTAAGAGAAACATAAGGCACCTACGACAGTTAACTCAAGTTTAGCTCAAAACTCTTACCCCCTCTAATTTCCAACATTTCAAAGTCACTGTGCAGATCTATATAACACAACAGTATAACACAAAAGAATCAAGAAATATCATTACATTAGAAACAAACAACCAAGAAAATATGCAATTTACACTACTCAAACAGATAAGCAGTTAACAACACAATCCATACACCTTCATAGAAAGAAGTCCTAACTCTCATAGTATCATAATGTCAATGTAAGGGGCTATGTCAAGACACTCACACTCCCAAAAGAAGTTCCAATTAATGTACATACAATACCATGACTTTTCCTTATTTTCTATACCTTAGTTTTTCTATATAGTTAGACTAGGATCACTCTAGGACTTTGCTCGTCTTGTAATGTAGGCTTGGGGAGGAATATAGTACCTCCACTTCCTTAACACGATACTTATATTTTGGCTCCAGTTGTTAACCATTTTCCTTTTATTTCCCTCTTTTTCCTCTTTATTAATTATTCGAAATGGGTATGGTTTTCTTCTTGCTTTTCATTTATTTATTTTTCTCTTTTTCTTTTTCTTATCAAGTTTTCAACTTTTTTTCTTCTTTTTTCTACCACCACCCATCATACTTTCTTTTTCTTTTACATTAAATACCCTTTTGCATACCTAATCTTAACTATGCACCCCTATGATAGACAACCTTAACTTAGGCAATTTGCCTGAGTTGAGGTACACAGTTTCCAAGTAGGAAATAGGGCCAAAATAGGTTTATTGTAATCAATTGGGAAGGTGAAAAGGTGAAAATTAATAAAATAGGTCAATGTAGACTCAAACTAGGGATCATGGGATGCTTATTCACAACTGGACAGTTATTTAGGCTATGAGTGGAGTAAGTCAAAAATGGCCTATGATCATGTCCTAACCAACTATCCTATAACCTAGGTAAGATTAATCGAGCACGTTCTGGATTAAATGCACAAAGGAAACTGGGTAGAGGCCTCACACACACATGGATCAGGGCTATATCATCAACTACTACCTAACCAGTTCATGCAATGCTAGCTATGATGATTTTGTTCCTAACACTATCTCCATAACAAGATTCAAAGGATGGTCATACAGATATCTATATCACATAGTTCACAAAACTTTTAGAGAGGTATAATTTTCTCAAAACACTTAAGAGCAAACAAAATAAGTCAACTACCCTTAGGTTCCTTATTTTTCTTATAATTAAACACAAGAAAAACATAACACTTAAATGACAAACACAAACTAACCATGTCGATTCTCCTAGGATAATGCAGCCGGCAAAAAAAATGACAAGAAAAATTGTCGATTCTGCTATAACCCCACCCCCAACTAAAGACTATGTGCTATTTCCAGTGCATACTATAATTTAAAATATAGGTTAAAGACATTCTAGGGATGATTTAGGTGTCCAAATCTAACTCTTCCCCATCAGGGGCACCACATGGCTTAACAGGATGGGATAGTGGTTATGCATGACTAGAGGAGGTGCCCGCTGCCATTTCAACAAACCTTTGCTCATAAACCAAATGAGACACAACTAAATCATGAGTTTCCCTATTCAGGGCCTGTTGATAATCTATAGTCAAATCTTGTAACTCATCTTCATGACCTCTCTTTTCCCCAACAACTGAGGTTTCCTCATCCTCTATAAATAGATTAAGTACTATAATAGTAGATTAGGGTAATGGATGCATAAAAGATGGAATGACTACAGGAAAGACTAGAATATGGATCTCAAATAATGACTGTACCTTTGAGGGCAATACAGCCATCTCCTTGACAAGAACCAACAAGACTAGTTTTCTGGAACTTACGTAGTCATGTACTCATTTAAGTCTCAAAACATTCTATGTCTGCATGAAGCTCTATAGAATACTCCTCCATGGCTTCCATTATCCTCCTTTTGAATCTAGACTTAGAAGCCTCTAAAGTGGCCTAGACGCTTGGTTGGATCTGATCGAATAATATGGCTAAAAGAGTCTCTATTTGTAATGCCCCAGATCTGGTACCCAGAATGCTACACGATGCTCATAACCCTGAAGGACCACAAGCTAACCCATGACTGATATTTGTACCTGTACACTGCATAATATGACATAATAATGTGGAAACATACACTGAAAGGCCATAAGGTTCAATACTGAACATAATCTAAATGCTATAACATCTGTGTAGGGTAATAGAATACCCAAAACAAAACTGAAAATACTGAAGTCTAAAATATAATAATTTAGAAAGCCTCTAACTGGCAGAACAGTCTGAGTAGGAGCTGATGGGATATGTCCCCAACTAACTACAACTAATAAACTAATTAATAAGATAATAGGAAATAATTATGTCCTCGAATGATGAGGACTCACTTCTAACTCTGACTGCTGAAACTGGAATCTACTGCTAATTTGGAGCTCGGGCTTCTGAACCTATGGTATAAGACACCATAGCACAAATGCATCAGTACTTTGAATGTACTGGTATACATGTGAGGTAGGCTGAATGCATGGGTTTTATATGCATGAACAATAATAATAACTGACTAATTATCATGAGCATGAGAATACATGCATGGGACATAACAACTGATACTAATACTGTGATAACATGATTAATGAATCTGAATATAACTGATAACATGAGTGACTGTATCTGATAGCCCTGAATCTAATGAAACTATCTTATTTCCATTCTATATCTAAGTTGACTGTATCTGATAGTCCTAAAATTTGAAGAACTATCTGAGTTCTATTATTGAGACTAATTGACTGTATCTGACAGTCCTAATTCTATAACTTAAAACTGTGGGAAGTAGTTATCTAACTGACATGCCCGAAATAATGCATTATATGTGAATTGGGGTCCAATCTATGCCCTGATTGGAAGGGTGTCAATACTGCGCCACTGGTAAGAACAATGTGTGAGTGACCCTAATATAACAGGTAACTCTAGTGAGAATGGTAGGAACCCTCATATAGCAGGCTAAGCCATATCATCTACCCTCATATAGTATGCTATGCTGTCTCAACCTCTGCTGGCTACTTAGTTCTGGAACGCAAGGATTGCTTCTAAGAATCACACCTTTATATAACAGGTAAGTTCCAATCTTTGGGTTCACTCGGTGCTAATTTCTACTCCCATATGAATAGACACTGAACATAATTTACTGAACTTAACATGGACTGAGTTACTAAATTCCGTTGACTGATGGAATATTACTGATATCTGACAACTAACTGAGTTCATAAGATCATGGAGATTTCCTGAGTCATAAAACTGTCTGAGGTCTAAGTATTCATAGCTTGACTGAGAGTATCATGGAAACATGACATGGCTCTAGGCACACAGCTAATATTTCAGGTACAAGTACCCCCAGGACTTGATGGAAGGAAAACTGACCAAGCATAACTTACTTGAACATATAACTAACATCATAATCCATAATACACTTATAAAAGCATTCCATCAAAACATGTGATAGGCATAACTTGTAGCATTCCATCAAAACATGTGATAGGCATAACTTGTACATACATGGGGATTTCATGATATCATACTAGTTGGGCATTGTTCCTTCATCTAGGCATTTAATCAAACACATGGTAGGCATAGCACATGTAGACAACATTTTACAATAATTAATCATCATGATTTATCCCTAATTTCATTATCTAGGATTTATTCATAGGTTCACACGAATATACATCTATACAAATCAATTCCACATAAAATTGATCACCCAACATGGATTTGAATTCAATTGATCATTCTCAACATGAACAAACCAAACACAACATAAATTTCATAAAGAAATCCATAAACTTAAACTTAGAAAAGAGGTTCTTGGGCTTCATGGACGAAAGGAGTCCATGAATAAACACTACGCATACCTTAGTTCGTGATTTCATGAAGATTGACGGAGGAAATTATTGATTCTGAATCTTCTATTAAAAGTCCTAGGTTGTTATTGAGAGGTTTTTAAGAGAAGAGAGTGTATTTTGGGTGAAAAGTGGCTGAATCACGTTAAAGATCTTAAATAGGGGTAGGAAATTGACCCTTCTAATCCTGGACAAGTCTTGTAATTTTAGTTAAAATTTCTTGAATTGAACCCCTGATGGGATGTGGAGCGATGGTTTGACAATTAGGAAACTGAGGGATGGCGCGACGCAGAGCCATCGCGTTGCCCCTTCTTTTATGACCTGGAACTTTAGCGCAGCGCGGAGGAAATTACACTAAGACACTGTAAAGGGACAATTCTGAATTTGGGCCCTGTCACGATGCACCATAATCGGGACCCTTACTAAAATTTTCCAAATGCCATTTCCTCTTGTGGCGCGTCACGCCACTGACTAATATTGCACTATTTTACGATGGGAACTGGAAATAGTCGTAACTTCTGACACGATTATCGGATTTGGGTGAATTTTATTTTGATGAAAGCTTATTGAATTTCCCATATGACAAAAAGTGAAAATCTTGAATATTCCTTATGAAATAACCATCATTTAATTTAGAAGCTAATACTAGACATTCTTAAGATGAAATTAGCTAGGAAAAGTATAGGGTATTATAATATCTTCCCCTTGAAAACATTCGTCCTCGAATGTGACTGACTGAGAGGGGGAAAAAGAAAAATGATGTACATACTAAACATGAATAACTGGAACATGATCTCATGACTGACATGACTAACAAGTTGAACATAAACTACTGAAAATGCATATCTGATGCATGTGTAACTGATTCATGAATGCATGACTGAGTGTTCTGAAGAACTAAGTTTCTCACAATGAGAATGCATATCTGATGCATAATTACATAAATAAACTGATACATGCGTGCATGACTGAATATGCAATGGTACTTGATACCAAGTTTCTAATGTTGAGCATGAAGCTGCATACCAAGTTTATGATTAACACCGAACATAAAACTGAGTAAGATTAAGGAGAACTATTACCTTGAGCTTGATCTGAGTTGGCGAAGAAGAGGTGAGGATACTTGGTACGCAGGTTTGCCTCTGTTTCCCAGGTATCTCCCTCAATGGACTGATTTTGCCAAATAATTTTAACTAGAGGGACTTTTTTTCCTCAATCTACGAGTTTGATAGTCTAAGATTTCGACTGGAATCTCTTCATAAAAAAGAGTGTTCTGAACATCAATGCTCTGAATAGGGACTACAACTGATGGGTCACCTATGCACTTCTTGAGCAAAGAGAAATAAAAGACTGGATGAACTGAGGCTAGATCTAAAGGCAATTCGAGCTCATAAGCTACCTTACCAAATCAATTGAGTTTGAAGGGACCGATATATCGGGGACTGAGTTTCCCTTTCTTGCCAAATTGCTTCACTCCCTTCATGGGAGAGATCTTTAGATAGACATATTCACCAATCTCAAACTTGAGATCTTTTCTATGAATATCTACATAAGACTTCTGTTGGATCTACGCAGCCCAGTGTCTTTCTCTAATCAACTGGACTTTTTCTAAGGCGTCAAATACTAAGTCAGGCCCTATAACTAAGGCCTCACTAACTTCAAACCAACCAATTAGAGATCTACATCTCCTACCGTAGAGAGCTTCGAATAGATCCATTTGAATACTGGAATAATAGTTGTTGTTGTGTGCAAAATCAATCAAAGGTAGGTGGTCATCCCAATTTCTCTTGAAATTGCTTGCACGCGCCCTTAGCATATCTTCTAATGTCTAAATGGTCCTTTCTACTTGACCATCTGTCTAAGGATGAAAGACTGTACTAAGATAAACTTGGGTAACCAGACCCTTTTGGAATGCTTTCCAGAAATGAGAGGTGAACTAGGTACCTCTGTCTGAGATAATGGACAGCGAAACACCGTGCAATCTAACCAACTCCTTGATGTAGAGTTTAGCATAATACTCGGATAAATAAGAGGTATGAACTAGAAGAAAATGAGCTGATTTGGTCATTCTATCTATAATGACCCAAACTAAATCATGTTGATGACAAGTTCGAGGCAAACCCATCATGAATTTCATGTTCATAGCTTCTCACCTCTAAGTAAGAATACTAAACTCCTGTATGGACCCACTAGGCTTCTGATGTTCTATCTTAACATGCTAACATGTAGAGCAATTATCCATAAACTCTGCAATGTCTCTCTTCATCCCACACACCAATAGATTCTCCATAAGTCACGGTCCATCTTTGTGGCCTGTGGATGAATAAAGTAGCATTCACCATGCACTTTTGGAAGAATTCACTACCTTAAGTCATCTACACCTGGAACACAGAGACGACCCTGACAATGCAAAACACTATCTCCCGCTTGGGAGAAAACCTCTACTTTATAATCCTGAACTGACTCTTTCAACTTGACAAGGCTGGGATCTCTATTTTGTTTATAACAAGAGATGATTTTGAACTACTCTGGACCCATATATCACCCTTTTCTGTATCGACTAAGCAGAAACCTAGTCTGGCAAGCTGCTGGACTTCCTAAGCTAACTTCTTCTTACTATCCTCAACATAAGAAAAACTACCCATGGATAGTCTACTGAGAGTGTCAACCAGTACGTTGGCCTTTCCCGGATGATAGAGGACACTCATGTCATAATCTTTCAAGAGCTCTAACCACCTTTTCTGATAAAGATTGAGATCTTTTTTGAGAAAAGGCATACTGTAGACTCTTATGATCTGTTACGATATCTACATAAACACCGTATAGATAATGCCTCCAAATCTTTAAAGAAAATATTATGGATGCTAACTTAAGATCATGAGTAGGATACTTCCTCTCATGGGGCTTAAGCTGTCTGGAGATGTAGGCTATGACCTTACCATGCTGCATGAGGACACAACCCAAACCTAGTCTGGATGCATCACAATACACTACGAACCTATCTGAACCATCTGGAACAGCTAAGACTAGAGCTGAGGTGAGTCGAGTTTTCAACTCCTGGAAACTCTTCTTGCAAGAATTGACCACTGAAACTTGACTTTCTTCTGAGTTAATTTAGACATAGGGGATGCAATAGAAGAAAATCCCTCAACAGACCATCTTTAATAGCCAGCCAAACCTAAGAAACTCCCAATATCTAATGGAGAGACAGGGCGAGGCCAGTTTCTTACTGCTTTGGTCTTTTAAGGATCTACTCTAAAGCCATCACCAGAAATTATGTACCCAAGAAATGCTACTGACCTTAGCCAAAATTCGCACTTACTGAATTTGGAAAACAATTGATGATCTCTGAGAGTCTAAAGTACTATTTTGAGATGGTTTGTATTATTACGCTCACTGTGGGAATAGACCAGAATATCATCTATGAAGACTATAATGAACATGTTCAAGTACTGCTTGAACACACAGTTCATCAATTCCATAAAAGCTGTTGGGGCATTGGTAAGACCAAATGACATGACTAGGAATTTGAAGTGACCATACTGAGTATGGAAAAGCTATTTTTGGAATGTCACATTCTCTAACTTTGAGCTGATGATAGCCAAATCTGAGGTCTATCTTAGAGAAATAACTGGCACCCTAAAGTTGGTCAAACAAGTCATTGATTTTGGGAAGAGGATACTTGTTCTTTACCATGACCTTATTGATTTGATGATAGCCTACACACATCCTAAGAGGACCGTCTTTCTTGCGCACGCGTAATACTAAAGTGCCCTACGGGGAAATGCTAGGCCTGATGAATCTCTTATCTAAGAGATCCTTCAATTTCTCTTTCAGTTCTTTGAGTTCTACTGGTGCCATTCTGTATGGTGGAATAGAGATAGGATGAGTATCTAGAAGAAGATCAATACCGAAGTCTATTTCCCTTTTGAGAGAAATTCCTGAAGGATCTTCGGGAAAGATATCTAAATATTTACCTATAACTGGAACTGATTCAAGGTTGGGAGTTTCAAAACTAGTGTCCTTAACTCGAAAAATATGACAGACACATCCTTTAGATATCATTTTCCTTGCTCGAAGGTAGGAAACAAGTTGACCCCTAAAAGTGGATACTCTACCCTTCCACTCAAGGATGGGTTCATTCGAAAACTAAAATTGGACTACTCTATTTCTTCAGTCGACTGTGGTATAGCAGGAATAAAGCCAATCTATTCCAAGAATGACATTAAAATCAGTCATATCTAATTCGACTAAGTCTGCTGAGGTGACTTTTTGAGATATCATAATCGGGCATTTCCTGTATACCTGTCGGGCTATGATGGTTTTACCCACTGGGGTAGATACTAAAAAAGGCTTTGCTAGGATTTTGGGACTAACTCTGAAGTTGACTGCTATATAAGGAGTGACAAAAGACAAAGAAGCTCCTGGATCTAGCAAAGAATAAACATGTATATGAAATATCTATAACGTACTAGTAACCATATCAGGAGAATTTTCCTGATCTTGTCGGGACTGAAGAGCATAGAAACGATTATGGGAGTTGCCCATTAGTAGCACTGGAGGTGGAACCCTACTGATTTGGGCGATTATACTGAGCTGAGGAGCAATTCTGTTGATCTTGAGGACCTGGATGAGGACAGTCTCTGACTCTGTGACCTAGCTTTCCACATCTAAAACAAATACCACTGCCAGCTCTACCCTGGGACTTAGAGCCTGACACTCTGCCTTTGTTACCCTATCTAAACATACGAACTAGAGCACTGGCTGAAGAAGGAGCTGGAACTAATGAATTAGGAAGAGACTGAGAATGGTTTCCTGCTTCTGACTTAGGCTGACAAAAGTTAAAACTACCTGTCTTCACTCTCTTATTTTGCTTCTCCCTCATCTTAATCTTCTGCTTCTCTACCTACTGAGAATGAGTCATGAGCCTAGCTAAAGTCATGTCACTATTTAGCATAGTGGATCTACACTCATTAACCATGCTATCATTCACCCTTGAAATGAACTTACATATCCTTGCCCTACTATCTGCAACCACATGAGGGGCATATCTGTCTAATTGAGTAAACTTAAGAGAATACTCTTTCAGTGTCATATTTCCCTGCCTGAGGTTAATGAATTCTAGAACCTTAGCTTTTCTAAGCTCTAGGGGAAATAATCCATCAAGGAACGCTGAAGCAAACTCCTCTCACTCAACTAACCCTGCATCGTCTACCCTCTTTGACTTTCACTACTTGAACCAAGTGTGAGAAATATCCTACAATTGATATTTATCTATCTCAGCTCTCTCACAAGACGTAAACCTCATTAGGTTTGTCATCTTCTGCACCTAATCTAGGAATTCTTGAGGGTCCTCATTTGTATAAGAACTGAGAAAGGATGGAGGATTCATTCGGGTGAAGTCCTGAATCCTAGCTGCGGCTGAATTGGCCACTGGGTTGGCTGGAACGACAGCTGGTCATTAATTCTGAGTAGCAACTGAGTTAGCAAGAGTAGTGAATGCAGCTCAGAACTCTGCATGAAAACATGATCACCCAAAGCATCTTCGGGCTGAGGGACTGACTTGTTTCTGTTTCTTTTTTTTAGGAGGCATGCTCTATAGAAGAAAGGGAAACAGATTAGACTGAGAGATTGACTTGGGATTATGCTCACTAGCACGACATGAATACTAAAAGAGGGTAAACTGTTCCTAAAATATCTTATAGCCTTCTGTACATAAATGTGGCGCATAACACACCCATGTACAAGACTCTACTAGATGCGGTTTTCAGATTCCTAGGACTCTATTGAACCTTTGACTCTAATACCAAGTTTGTAACGCCCCAGATCTGGTACCCAAAATGCTACATGGTGATCATGACCCCAAAGGACCGTAAGTTAACCCATGACTAATATCTGTACCTATACACTACATAATATGAGATAATAGTGCAAAAACATGCACTGAAAGACCATAAGGTTCAATATTGAACATAATCTGAATGATATAACATCTGTGTGGGGTAATAGAATACCCAAAACAAAACTGAATATGCTGAAGTTTGAAATATGATAGTTTAGAAAGACTCTAACCAACTGAACTTTTTGGGTAAGGATTTGATGGGTCATGTCCCCAACTAACTTTAACTAATAAACTAATAAATCAGACAATAGGAAATAATTATATCTGTGAATGATAAGGACTCACTTCTAACTTTGACTATTGAAACTGGAATCTACTGCTGATCTGGAGCTCGAGTTTCTGAACTTATGGTATAAGAAATCATAGTGCAAATGCGTCAGTACTTTGAATGTACTGGTATGCATGTGAGGTAGGCTGAACGCATGGGGTTCATATGCATGAACAATAATAATAACTGACTAACTATTATGAGCGTGAGAATATATGCATGGGACATAACAACTGACACTAATATTGTGATAATATGATTCCTAAATTTGAATATAACTGATAACATGAGTGACTATATCTGATAGTTCTGAGTCTGATGGAACTATCTGAGTTCCATACTATATCTGATTTGACTGTATCTGACAGTCCTAAAATCTGAAGAACTATCTGATTTCTATTACTGAGACTGATTGACTGTATCTGACAATCCTAATTCTATAATATGAAATTGTGGGAAGTAATTATCTAACCGACATACCCTAAATGATGCATTATATCTGAATTCGGGCCCAATGTATGCCCTGATTGGAAGGGTGTCAATACCGCACCACTGGTAAGGAAAATATGTGAATAACCCTAATATAACAGGTAACTCTAGTGAGAATGATGGGAACCCTCATATAGCAGGCTAATCCATCTTATCTACCCTCATATAGCAGGATATAATGTCTCAACCTATGTTGGCTACATAGTTCTGGAATGCAAGGATTGCTTCTAAGAATCACACCCTCATATAACAGGTGTGTTCCCATCCTTGGGTTCACTCGGTGCTAATTTCTACTCTCATATGAATAGGCACTGAACATAATTTATAGAACTAAACATGAACTGAGTTACTGATTCTGTTGACTGATGAAATATTACTGATATCTGACAACTGACTGAGTTTATGAGATCATGGAGATTTTTTAAGTCATAAGACTATCTGAAGTTTAAGGATTCATAGCTTAACTGAGTGTATCATGGAAACATGACATGGCTCTAGGCACACAGCTAATATTTTGGGTACAAGTACTCCCAAGACTCGTTGGAAGGAAAACTGGCCAAGCATAACTTACTTGAACATATAACTAACATCATAATCCATAATACACTTAAAGAAACATTCCATCAAAACATGTGATAGGCATAACTTGTACATACATGGGGATTTAATGATATCATACTAGTTGGGCATTGTTCCTTCATCTAGGCATTTAATCAAACACATGGTAGGCATAGCACATTTAGATAGCATTGTACAACAATTAATCATCATGATTTATCTCTAATTTTATCATCTAAGGTTTATTCATAGGTTCACACGAATATACATCTATACAAATCAATTCCACATAAAATTGATCACCCAACATGGATTTGAATTCAATTGGTCATTCTCAACATGAACAAAACAAACCCAACATGAAATTCATAAAGAAATCCACAAACTTAAACTTAGAAAAGAGATTCTTGGGCTTCATGAATGAAAGGAGTCCATGAATGAACACTATGCATACCTTAGTTCGTGCTTTCATAAAGATTGACGGAGGAAATTCTTGATTCTTAATCTTCTATGAAAAGCCCTAGGTTGTTCTTGAGAGGTTTTTGAGAGAAAAGAGTGTATTTTTTTTTATAAAAAATGGCTGAATCACGTGTTAAAGGGCTTAAATAGGGGTGAAAAATTGACCCTTTTAAACCTAGACGCATCTTGTAATTTTGGTAAAAATTTCTCGAATTGAACCCCTAGCGTGACGTGATGCTATTGCACCGTCTAAATAGAATTTGACAATTGGAAAAATGAGGGATGGCACGACGCGGAGCCATCGTGTTGCCCTTTCTTTTGTGACCTGAAACTTTGACATGACTCAGAGGAAATTGCGCTAAGACACTGGAAAAGCACAATTTTGAATTTGGGTCCTAGAAAGACGCGCCATAATCGTGGACCCCTATTGTTATTTGACAAATTCCATTTGCTCTTGTGGTGCAGTGCACCACTGGCTAATATGGCACTATTTTACGATGGAAACTTGAAATAGTCATAACTTCTGATCCGGTTATCAGAGTTGGGCTAATCTTGTTTTGATGGAAAGCTTATTGAATTTCCCACATGATAAAAAGTGAAAATATTGAAAATTCCTCATGGAATAACCATCATTCAATTTAGAAGATACTACTAGACATTCTTTAGTTAAAATTGGCTAGGAAAAGTACTGGTATTACACTATTTGAGTGAGCCAATCAATAACCTCATGTTTTCACTTAAAAAGTAGCTGTAAAATCTCACGTGGAATAGTAACAAACCCATTAATTGTCAAACATGAGGGAAAATTAGTAACCTCAACTTGTGTTGAAGTAGAATCTAAGACTGGTGCGGATATTACTGCGACCCCTTCACCACTTATGGTAGTAGCAGGATCAAATCTTTGACTGGTTATGTCTATATCCATGCTCACACTCATCCTTTAAATCAGCTTAATCAGAATAAAAGGCCCCACAAAATAGGTCATACCAGAAGATAATGGTGGATATGCTAAATGTGAAAGGATTGGGTTGGTTTCAACCTTAATCAAACTAATGTCTGTCATGCGAGTCACCTCGATTCACTGAACCACCTCTAAAAGAGATGACACTCCGAAAGCATCACATAACTATTACATTAAAAGTGGAAAAGTGAAAGTGGTGGTCTCACTAAATGTTCTCATATTGATCTCAGTCCTGATCCATCAAGAAAAAGTAATATCATTCCAAAAATCAAGTTGGAAATCAATGTTGCTCTATCTAAGGTGAGTATGTTATCCAAAGATGTCATACTTAATCTATGTCATACCACAATGTACCTAAACTTTGCTTTAAAGTGCAGTGATTCATTTTTCATCTCAGCCTTTCCCTTAATCCATAAGGCATTAGTGCCTGACTCTGCTATTTGTATGGCTATCCATCTAGCCAAATCCAGTTTAAGTTGTCTATGCTCTGCATCCCTTATAGTACGCCTACTCTATGCTAACGTCATATGATAATAAAACTCGACTATTATGGTCAAAACCACATACTCCAACCCAAATACCACTTGTTGGACAGTTGTCTCTGAAATATTAACTCTCACTTCCTAATAATTATGTTAGTTGGCTGGGGCTGATCAAATACTCTACACTTTGTTGGAGTAACCCAATATATCAAGGATACATTGGATGCCTAAAACTCCAAACAAATGTTGAGTTATATATAACGGAAGGCTAGGTCTTCCACCTCAACTGGTATCTCTTAAAAGAAGCTTGTAGGTCTGGAGATCCTGCTAATTTGTTCAACTCTATCCTGACCTCTCCCAATATACTACATTGTGGTTTACCTTTCTCTATGATAAAGCTATATCAATCAAAAAGTTTTTGAATCCCCTTTACACACTATCTCAAACGAATCTGAGCTATAGGTACTACAAAGATATGTGTGGAGTTAGAATCCTGTAGAATAGGTGCAGATATAGTATCCTGAGTGCCCTGAGCAGTGTTTTGGGTACCCGAAGTTGAAGATGATAATATCTCTTATAGAACTTGAAATGTATCAGCACCCTCATTAGATTGGGATGCAGTTGAGCCTGATGTAGACTCACTTTTAGCTGATCTGAGTGCAAACTCTGACCCTCCTTAGACTGGGAGCCAATTGCATCCTCCTGCTCTCCAGAACCTAAACCTGACCCTGACTTAAACTCCTCTTATGAAGTAGTATTTCCCCCTCTAAAGTTTGTAGAAAGTGTGGAGGTAAACTACTGGCTGACTTAAGTCGAGCCCATTCTGTACGAAGCATGCTAGTAAGGTTTGTGCCCCAACTTGTGGTGCATGTGGTAGTAAGGGCTGAGTGAGAAAACTTTGATAGCTGCAGCCTATCTCTGTGGTCGTCCTGAGTTTGTAGTGGGACCAATGGTATGCTATTTAGGATCACGAGATACTCCTCAATGGAACCACTCATTTAGGAGACTCATCGCATAGCCTGGATTGAAATCCCTTCTTCTGAGAAACTTTTGGTGCCGTAGTACCTAAAAAATTAGTTTTTAGTGGTTGATACACAAATCAAAATAAAAAAAGTGAAAAAATTTGGCTACCCAAGGGAGTGGCTACCTACGGTCCTAACCTATGGGCCATAGGTAGTATTTATGGGGGTCGTGGGTACTCTCGTAAGTACCAAACAAAGCCCTGAAGCTTCAAGGCTTCAAGTTTTACACCTACTGGGCCACCTATAGGCCTGTAGGTACTACTAGCTGTGTAGGTTCCCCTCTGAGAGTAATTTAGATTTTAGGAAAAATTTTATCATCCCACATAGATATAATTTCAATTTTTAGACCAGTTCGTGCACTACAACATGCAACAAGTCAATTACCATAGGTATTGCACATATTTTTCAAGATTTCCTTTTATTATTCAACTTCTACTTCCATTTGTTATGTGATAATGGGTTTCCCAAACAAAAAATCATACAAAAATTTTAGTTTTACCCAATTTAGGCTCCCCAATTTTAAAGAGTCATGAGACTTAAACAATTTTAGGGATATATAAAGTACTATCTCAAGTTAAATGATAAAGAACATATTTTTACTTAGTTTGAGACAACAATTATTACCTGAATTTAAAAAATCTAGAAGTAAAAGATGAACAATGTGAAATTAGCACTATTTTGGTGATAATTTTGTCCAAGTGGCGTGGTAATAAGAAGAGTTTTGCTTTTATAGTAGGAAAAGGATGTTGGGGAGTTTTAAGGGAAATAAGATTTTGAATTTGAAAGATTTGGGGTTAAAAAGGCGGATTTAAAGGTCAAATAATCCTATGGGGTTCATATTGGGGTGGACTATATGGGCTCAACCTATATTTAAAATTTGGACCTAAAATAATTTGACCAACTTATGACCCCCATAACCGGGGTCGTAAGTAGGTATTGCAGCTTGCTTTTTGGCTAATTTTAATGACCCCAACTTATGGGGTTGTAGGTTGTACTTACGACACCCACAAGTGAGTTATTAAGTACAACTTCGGAGACCTAAAAATCTTCTGACACCTACAACATTGAATTACCAATCCTAGATTGGACCTATGACACCCGTAAGTAGGGTCGTATGTCCACTTACTTGGACTTAACTAAAATTTTGAAATTTTTCCCATGTTCCAGGTGTTTCTCCTTGTCTTTAGCCTATAAAACAAAAACAAAAGTGAACATTAAAACCTTGGGTTGCCTCCCAAGAAGCTTTTTATTTAACTTTATGGACGACGTGCCTATATTGGATACTCGAACTTCACCAACAATCCCATGGGTTGCCTATCATTAAGCACCTGATTTAACATTGTAGGATGACTTGGTTGTCTTGGTTACTCAGACTTTTCCAAGTCTTACATCCTCACAAACCTTCAACTCCTCCATACTTCCCATATAATGCATAACACGATGACCATTCAGCTTGAATGGGGTATCTTCGTCTCATTTCATCTCAATTGCACCATGCAAAAATACTCTAACCACAGTGAATGGTCCAGACCACCTAGACCTCAACTTTCCAAGAAACAAAAAATGTCTCAAATTTTACAACCAAACTATATCACCAGGATGGAATACTTTTTTCTCAATATTCTTGTCATGGTACAATTTCATTTTCTCCTTATACAAAGCAGAACTTTCATAAGCACAGAGATAGAATTCATCAGACCCTTTTATCTTACTCATTCTTAGGTTTACAACATTAATCTACTAAAAATTTAGCTTCTTCAACGCCTATAATGTCGTGTGCTTAAGTTCAACCAGTAAGTGACATACCTAGTCGTACAAAAGCTGATATAGAGAGGCATTTATGAAAGTTTTAAAAGTTGTCTAGTAAGATCAAAATGAATCATCTAGCTTTCTTTACTAATTAGTCTGATTGGCATTCATAGTCTTTACCAAAATGGACTTCATCTCACGAATGGAGACCTCAACCTGCTAACTTATCTACGGATGGTAAGTGTTGCCACCTTATATTTTATACCATATTTCTCAAGTAGAACCTTAAACAAAAGATTGTAAAACTGGTACCCACCATCAGTAATGATAGAACTTGTAGTATAAAACCAAGAGAATATGTTTTTTTTTAAATGTTATGACACGGACCCTCATTATTAGGAAGCGCTACCGCTTTCACCTACTTAGAAACATAGTCGACTGCCACTAATATGTACTCCATACCATAAGAACTCACAAACAGACCTATGAAATCAATTCCTTACAAATAAAATAACTTAAACTCAAGAATAATTTCATGGGGAGCTCATACTTCCACGATATATTTCCAAAGTAGTGGCATTAGTCGCAGTCTCGAGCATAATCATATGATTATATAAAAATCATCGACCAATGGTAATAATACTACATAATTTTGTGGTCCGTGCGAGTACCACCATGATGACCCCCAACAGGAGGCGAGTGACAGGCCTCAATAATGTGCATCATCTCTACTTTGGGAATACATCTTTGTATCACTCAATCAGCACACATCTAAAATAATAAAGGCTAATCCTAGAAAAACTTTCATACCTCATACATGAAAATTTTTTTCTTCTAGAACAATAAGTATTTCAAGACAAGGTTGCCAAATAATAAGAAAAAAATAGCAAACCAGGGGATTAAGTCTTGTGATGCATTTAAGACCTGCTCATCTGGAAAAGTACCATTAATCTTAATATCATCCCCAAAAGTGAGTATCGCCTTCTTTTATAGGCAGGAGAGTTGTTCTACAACCTAATTTGTTGTACCCTTCTAGTCTTTGATCTTAAAGTCAAATTCTTGTAGTAATAGTACCCATAGAATTAAACTAGGCTTTGTGTCCTTCTTAGTCATAAGGTACCTCAAAGTTGCATGATCAGTATGCACAATGACTTTGTTCATGATTAAATAGGATCAAAACCTCTTAAAATAAAACACCATCACAAGTAACTCCTACCTCTGTCACTGTATAATTTTTCTATGCGAGGTTGAGTGCTTTACTAGCTTAGTAGATGGGATAAAGTATTTTCTCACGTCATTTGACTAGAAGATCTCCTAAGGACACTCAAATAACATCACACATCACCTCAAAGGGAAGAGTTTGTTCCGATGACACAATAATAGGGGCAAAAATTCAGAAAGATTGAAAAATAGAACCATCTAATTAAACTAATTCTCAATAGCCATGAGATGATCATTTTAGGGTAATCCTTTTATCGATGGATGCTCTTATTACACTTGTAGTATCTGAAGGATGTGAACCAATTATGTAGAGTCTAAATCAAGAATTCAAGTATTGTATACATCATTAGTCCGATCTTTTGTAGGAACTACCAGTAATAACAAACTTGCAAACTGGATCGGTTTATCATAAAGAAATTCATCGTTCCTGACTCTGGTTTACCTTAATTGTTGTTTGAACAAGTATTAACCTCTTTTTTAGGACCTCAAAGGCCTTGATTCAAGTATTATCAAATACAAACTTCACCTCCTTCTTTAATAATATTCTGAATGGATTTGTAATTTTAGAGAAGTCCTTGATAAACCGCCTATAGAGCCCTGTATGACCCAAGAGACTCCAAATACCTTTAACAAAAATCAAGGGAGGAAATTTTCCAATCACCTCAATTTTAGATCTGTAACCTCTATTCCCTTCTTTGAAATCTTGTTCCCTAAAACTATTCCCTCTTTAACCATGAAGTCACTTCTCCCAATTTAACACCAGTTGCACTCCTCATACCTGTAAGGTGGATTAGCCAAATGGGACAAAGAATCATCAAGTGAGTCACCCACAAATGAGAAATCATCCTTAAATACCTCTATACTATCCTCCACCATACCAGAAAAGATGGACATCATACAACGCTGAAAAGTGGCAAGAGCTTTACATACTCTGAAAGGTATCCCTTTGAAGAGAACGTACCATATGGATACGTGAAAGTGGTTTTCTCTTGGTCTTCGAGGGAAATAGAAAATTGATTATACCTCAAATAACCATCAATAAAGTAATACCGTCCTCGTTCTTCAACATCTGATCCACGAATGGCATAGGGAAGTGACCCTTCCATATCCACGTATTCGGCTTCTGATAATCCATACAAACTCTACATCTTGTAACTTGTCTCATAGGCACTAACTTATTCTTCTCATTTGGGACCACCATGATCCCACACTTTTTAGGTATATATTAAATTGGCCACACATATTTTTTATTAGTAAAAGGATAAACCACACCTGCATCTAACCACTTTATGATCTTCTTTTTCACCACCTCTTGCATAGGTGGATTCAACTGATACTGATGCTCAGTTCTATGTATATACTTCATTTCCAACTAAATCATATAAGAGCAAATTCTGGGTAAAATCTTGATAATATTCAGAAATATCCAACTAATGGCCTGTTTAAGCCTCTATAATATTAAAAGATCAAGGCTTCAACCTGAATATCCAACAATTATGCAGTAATAATAATCAAAAAGGTATTATTGGACCCTAAGAATTCATAAGATAAGTGAGAAGGGAGAGCTTTCAATTTTAAGATGGATAGCTTCTCAATTGATGGCAAAGCTAGAAGGGTTTCTCTATTCTTCAAGTCAAACTCCAAATTTTTTGGCGCATAAGAATAAGAACCTATACCAATAAGAGCCCTCACCATGTCAACATATTCATCGATACCTTCACAAAGTTCATAATCATTGTCGCTAATGTTTTTATACCAAGTCCCTCCTCAATGGGCACATTAATTGCAACATCCTCAACAGTGTATATAATAGAGAAAGCCAATATATCTTTTAGTTGTCCGTAGCGACTGACCCATATTGAAAGTAACCTGTTCGTCATTGAGCCTAAATTTTATATGGCCATCTTCATATCAACTAAATCCCTACCCATGGCTAGGAAAGGCCTTCCCCAAATAATGGGGACTTCAAAATCCATCTCATAGTTGAGAATCATAAAATCAGCTGGGAATATGTAGGAATCTACCTTTACCAAAACATCACAGAAAATACTAACTGATTTATTCATGGTCTGATCAGCCATCAACAATCTCATCGATGTTGGCTTAGGTGACCCCAACCCCAACTGTTTATACACAATGAGTAGTATCATATTAATATTAGCTTCCAAGTAACATAATGCTCATGAAAAATTTAGGGACCTAATAGTGCAAGGAATAGTGAAAGCTCCAAAAATCCTCTTTCTTCTCAACTAATCTTGAGAAGCAATAGCACTGCACTGGTTCATATTATCAGTGTACTAGAACTCATCGTCCACTTTTTCTTCACTAAATCCTTCATAAACTTGGCATATCTGGGCATCTACTCTAATACTTCTATAAGAGGGAGATTCACAAATAATTTTTTCAATATCAACATCAATTTCTGATAATTTCATTCTTTCTTCTTCTTTTTCAACCTTTAAGGAAAAAGTGGGGAAGGTCGTGGAGTGATATTCAAAATTGGGTCGAACTCCTTACCCTTTCCTTTATCAGTATCAATTCATTATTCAACATAAATGGATTTCTGTGATGTCTCAGCATTAGCCAACAACTTCTCAATTTTAGCCTTAGGTGCATCATTAAAATCACTAGTATCCTTCCTTGCCTCATCAACTACCGACATAGAAGGATCAATAGTATCCTTATCAATCAAAATGGTGATGGCTAGATAATGATTTTCATTCTTCATATTCTTAATGGATTTACTCAAAAGAGTACCCACCTAATGTTGATTCATAGTAGCCGACATCTAACCAAATTGTTGCTTAAGTTGCTTAATCATGGTAGTATGCAATTCTACCTCTACCCAGTCTTGAAATATCAACCTTCATCTTCTTAGGGAAACTCTCTTGACTCTCTAAACCCTTAACTATCTTTGGAAGAAATACTTCCATCCTTGAATCAGCATCACGATTCCTTAGTGGAATATACACACCACTCTTCTCCTTATAATCATCCTTTATCATCCAATCACCATCTCTCTTTTTTCTTCTATCCCTATAGCTATCTTCATAATATTTATGACTTTGATTACTTTTCCTCGAGTTCTAAGAGTCCTGATTGGACCATCCTTGGCTCAAAAACCTGTCATTGCTCTGTCCAAATACTTAGCGCCCTCTTCAAAATCAGACTCATCATGTCTAATAGACTTAACTCGCGCGCCTACTGTATTTATATTTTTAGCATTAATAGTTGCAAAATACTTGGTTAATAACCCAATCCCCTTTATCAGTTGTGCTACCTCTTGAGCCATGGTATCATCTAGGGCTCTCTGCTCACTGGAAGCACCAATAGCATAAGTACTAGCTCTGCTTTTTGCCTCCTGATTATGCCACCATCAGTTGGTTTTGGAGACCCAATCTATGATTTTCACAGCTAACTCCCAATAAAGGATCATAAAAGGTCTACCAGTAATAGTATCAGCAGTAACTTTGGTGCTTGTATTCGGGGATCTATAGAATATTTCAAGCAAATTCCTCCCTAAAATTTTGTGATTGGGCACAATCATTAACTTTTTCTTGAACCTAAACCATGTCTCGTATAGTGCGTCAAAATACAATTGCCTAAAATTATAAATCTTATCATTCAAATACAACTTTTTAGAAGGTAGAAAGAATCTGTCTAAGATTTGTGTCCATAACTCATTCTAAGAGGCAATAGACCCCCGAGGTAGTTACCCTAACCATAATATTACTTCTCCTAAAAAAAGAATGGGAACAACTTGAGTATCAAAGTTTCTTGATTGACCCCATGTAGATTATACAAATTGCAAATCCCAAAAAAATTCATGCTGTGCATGTTTACGTCATCTATCAGCAAACTAGCAAAGACACCTTTTAGATTAAGCAACTGAATCATAGAACTCGTTATTCCAAACTTTTATACTTAGGGTAACTCAGGAGGAATGATATATCATGTCTTAATAGGCTTAATATACCTCAAATCTTGCTCCAGATCATCAAGCTCTGTCTCTATCGAGTATTGATCAATGCTCTATTTCGTGTCTTGCTCTTTCTTCTTGAGATGCACGATGGGAAATTACTCGCCTTACATTCTCTTTATCTAATAATTTTACAGTGGAGTTTGCACAACTATTTCTTAAACACCATGTGGATGTGGTAGATTAAAGAGATTTTGGTCATCTTAAACCCCATGCTCATGCTCTTTCATCTTATGATTCTGTCTATGGTCCACTCTATCTCAATATTAAGTGATACGCCTCAAGAACAACGAAAAACCAAAAAATAATAACCTTAATTAATCAATCCATAACTATATTCCCCTGCAACAGCACCAAAATTTTTTATCACCCAAATTACACCTCCAAGAAAGGCTAATGCAGTTATTGTCAAATAAAGATCCCAACAAAGATAGGGATTAAACCCATGGGGAATAGGGTGAATCTCTGTCAAAGAACTTGCTCATGTAATATGAAAGTCCAGAAAGTAAATAGGGGGATTTTGTGAGAACGGTAGTAGTAACAATGCTTGATCACTTTACGTTGAAATAAATATGACACAAATACTAGGACAATATTTCTCCTGACTTCCTAACTCTGCAGACTTATTATGCTTGTCAAACTATCTCACTTCCTTGAATGCAGAATCTAACAAGTTATGTATCACCAACCATCTCTCAATACATTTGGTGAATTTCAATCATCTCATTTGGTGTTAGTATGTTACATTACTAACCCTTGTCCTTGATCACGAATTAACTATCTTCTTACGATCTCAAGTTAAATAGATGAAGGTCGGTAACTTTAAATTATTGTTGTGATTTGTTTTCCTAATCTCTTGAGTTAGTATCGAATACAAGTGGGTTCTTAGCATCTGGAGTCACTAAGAAAGCAATCAATACAAAGAAAATAATAATACATATGTAACCACCGATCAAGAATGACTTTGAACTTCCTGTACTTTCTTATTTCATTAGGGTTCCTACAACCCTAGTTAAGAGGTTTGGTTGCTCATGTTTGCAAGAACAACCATAGAATTCATAATAAAAGCATATGAATAATCTCACAATTAATTAAGAATGGAAACTAAAATCTTAAATTAATCTCAAATCGTAAAAGTCAAGAACAAGAATTCCAAAATCAAAAGTGTATCTCAAAATCAATATAGTGTTGTAAGTATATAAAAACGCATAAATAATTGACAAAACATCAATGGGGTATTTATAGGTATATTAAAAACCCTAAAAATTCTAACCAACCCAAAATAATTAACTAAGTAGACGCCTATATATGACCCCACTTAAGGACTATAGGTACTACCTACGGACCCAGGTGGGTTTGTAGGTCTTAGAGAAACTTTTAGGCTTCAGATCACCCACTAACGAGGGCACTTATGATGAGTGTAAGTAACACGCCTTCTAAGTAGGCCTTCATAGGTCTTAGAACAACTTGCCACTCTTTGAAACTTTTAGAACTTCTTTTTCTTCTACTTATGAGGGGATTAAGTGCCACTAACGGTACGTAAGTTGGTCCGTAAATGGGAATCTATAGATTTTCATCATCTTTTTCTTATCTTCTGCTCCACATCTTATTTTCATGCAAAACAACAGAAAAAATACATCACATCTAACAAAAAGGACCTAAGTACTTGCATAATTTTAAATTTTAAGCATCGTACTTACCATGAAACCATGTCACATTAGAGCACTCCTAAAACCAAGAACTTGGACTTATTTTTTTTATCCCCTTTTTTTCTCAATTTTCTTTTCGATTTTCTTTCCACTGTCCACTATAAGTAATCCATTGTCCAATAAAGTCAATGTTTGAGAAGTTTCTATGACATAACATAGTTAGAGTGGTGTTATAACCTAATAGTAACTTTATATTTAGTTTTTGAAACCTTTCTAAGGTTGGAGAAGAGTCATGATCAATGATAGGTTCTCTAATCTCCTGAAAAGGAAGGATCATACTACCTTCCTCCGATAAAGGATGATTAATCATCTTTTATTTCTTAAGGGTCATATCAGTATACATGATATTTTCTTCGGCAAGATTTATAGATGATTTCTAAATGAAGATTTCCTTTTTTTTTTCCTTCGTATACCTAGGATATTCAAAATTTATCCATATTTGAACATTTGAAAAATTCATCTTTTTGGAGCTTGGAACGACCCTTCTTGATCCATGAAATCAAAGAATTTTAGGTTCCTAAAAGTAAAAATATTGATTTCAAAGGATAAGGTAAAAATTAAAATTTTGAATTGTGATCCTTATATTTCCAGTTCGTTACTGTAGACATGAACTCCCATGTGTGATCCTTCTAGATTGTAGAGTCCAAATTTATTTGAACCCAATCCTTAATGTCAATACTATCTTGAGAAGGCTTCCAATATGAGGATGAAACTCAGGAAAAAGCTTATTAAAAAGAGGAGTAATAGCAAAATAAGTAAGCTTTTGAGGAGATGGCTTACGTTTAAATTTCAATGTCTCTAGGATGTTGGCATCTAAGATAATATCTTTAATATGGAAAACACATACCTTTCTATCAATACTCAACCAGCCTTATTAAGGATGGTAAAAATGATTTTTCTCCCTAGACCCTTGAGGGTCATTATTCCCTCATGAATGACATGTAGGATTAAAGCAAGATAAGATGATTAATGGTAAAGGGAAGGTCTAATGCCTTATTTCAGATCAAAATGTAGGACACCACCCTCTATACTATGGGAACGAGCTGCCCCAGGGTAATCTTAAATTTATAGAATTAAATTATATATCAAGGATAGGGTCACCAATCCCATTGTGAAAAGGTATAATGAATCCCAAATTATAGGCCCTTATAGTGGTAATGTTCTTCGAGATCAAAGGGGAAGAAACCCTACCTTTTTTAGGATGCAAATAAGGAATAATGATGTGAATAACGTGCTCACAAATTAAGGAGATGAAGTAAACCATAGACTAAGTTCTAGATTTTTGTGGATGATCGATAGCTAGGAGATGTTTATAGTTATAGTTAAACTCAGGTTTGATCTTAGAAATAAATGATATAATTAGAGAATTGACATCTTCATATTCAAAAGCAATTTTTGTAAGGCTTGCTAAAAATTAATTCTCCCTAAGGAGCGGAAGTTAAAGTCTCTTTGGTCAACTTAAAGATTTTGATAAGATATGTTGGAAAAAAATGAGTATATAGAATAAGGAAAAAAAGTAAGGTATGTATATATGAAGGTCTTAAGATACAATGAACAAAAGTATAAACAAATAAAATTAGAAAGAAATTTTGAGAGGATTCACAATCGAGCAAAACTACTATAAGGGTATTTATGAGGTAAATGGCAGGGTTATGATTGTTTTGATTTGATGTGATTCATCCAGATCGGTAATCATGTGGATAAAAAATTTTATAGCAAAAGGTCACAAGACCCTTCAAAATTAGGCATCTTGTTAGAGTTCCCAAAAATTTTGATAGTTTTTGGCACTTTTTTTTAACTCGACATATGTCATTAAAAGGAAGAGACACTTGGTGATTACATTTGAGGAAAGTGAATGGTCGATAAGACAAGCCTCTAGAGGGAACATCTTTGACGATAGAAGAAAATACCTTACCAAAGGCATGTGAAATTAATATGGTTGGAAAGGAAAAATATTCATCTAGTGAAATGGACAAAGATACGAAAGGAGCATAATCGCGTACGAGCTCGTATGATTCATCTCAGCATTATAAGAATATTGGTTGGCACCACCTACAACATTTCCATGTGGATACAACTATTTCTTTTATATTTAGGGCTTATCCTTGTAACCTATAGATAGTTTATCACATTCATTTGTAATTGCATTCTAATTTTAAGAATACTACCATATTACTTTTATTCCTGAGAACAAAGTATCTATCAATTACTTAGATTTGGTCCTTTTAAGAATTCTTCATTCTAATACTACAGGGAAGAGGAAAATCATTATTGGAGATAGAGATGACTTCTTTGTTACAGTCCACAGTTTCTTATTACTCTATTTCCATCTTATTTAACTGTTCCATTTTATTGGTAAACAAAGAGTGTATAGTAAGACTTTCTAGAAATTAAAATAGAAATGAAAGACAAAAATAACAATTCTAATTAAAGGAAATCCTAAAACATACCAAATAAAATAAGTATTAAATAGATAGGTAACTTGTTTCATAAACTTAAGTCATCTGAAGTCCCTTAAAGTTATTCAAAAATTCACTTAATCACCTCAACTCAAATTTGTACTTACTGACCACTTGAATCTTAATAATTTATACCTATTTGACATAAAATCACAATCTATTGAAAATAAAAAAATATGTATTATTTTCTTTTTGGTAAATTAAAAATTTTATTAATACCAAAAGTGCAAACATTACATACCTAAATAGGTTTGATTCATGTTTTTCACAGAACTCTCTATGACAAAACCTATTGGTAAAAAGACAATCAAAGAATAAATGCCTCATTACTT
Source organism: Capsicum annuum (assembly GCF_002878395.1). Lineage (NCBI taxonomy): Eukaryota > Viridiplantae > Streptophyta > Magnoliopsida > Solanales > Solanaceae > Capsicum > Capsicum annuum. The sequence goes on from NC_061116.1 coordinate 123,247,655, forward strand.
CATCAAGACCCTTACAAAAGACACAAGCGATAGCAACAATAATTCCAAACCTTAACAACCTATCAATAGTGGATAGTTTCTAATGCAGCGCTAACCACAAAGAGAACTTATGTTATGGATAAATATTGGGATGGGTAGTTAGGATTTTCCACGAGATCTTAGATACTCAGGTCTTAAAGTTATGTATAACTTTTTAATGTTGAACCTGTTAGCCAAGACCATAGTTTGTAACCTGTCTCTCAAACCCCTTTGTAGTGCATAGGTACTCAAAATGTACTTCCTATCCTCAATGATCTTTCTTATCACTCAGGTGTCATCACCAGGGATTAAGTTTGTCTCAACAAAAGTAGTCTCCAAATAGTAACTATGCACCCATTTCACCCAAAGAGGCAGTCCATCTTCTTGGTAATTGCCCACAGTTATATCAGGATAGCTGATTTATTCCAATCACAAAAGTGGATAAAATTTAATCCTCCAACAACTCTAAGTATGCACATTTTATCCCAACAAACCAAATCTCTTTCAAAAGTAGCAACTCCCTTGTCCACAATTAAATTTTGTATATAACATTTATCAACTTCATAATATTTGTAAGGAAGATGAAGATCTGAGCTAGTATGTATGCATACCAAACACTATTGTCTTAATGAGTTGTTATCGTCCAGCATAATTAAACAACTTTGTAGTCTAACACCTCACCCTCTCTATTATCTTAGTCACTACTAGCAAGTATTAATTAATGGTTAGCTTCTTTAAAGAAAAAGAAACTCTTTGATATCTAAAGGGTAGAGTCCTTTCATAATAGCCTAAGTTCATGAGAATTTCTTTCTTGACAATTGTCTTTACCCCAAAATGTATATAACACTCTTTTTAACACTAAAAATCAGACCTAATGCTCTTGAGAAATTATCAAATTCTTGTTGCACTAGATTAATTGACTCCACATCAGCCTTGTAAAATATCAAAGGGTCATCAACAAAGCAAATGTGAATAATCTTTAGCTCCTTGCATCTAGGATAAAAATGAAAATACATATTTGTAGCCATCATATTAAGTTCTCTTTATGGGTATTTCGTAGCTATGATAAAAAAGTATGGTAACATGGGATCACCCTTCTTAATTCCTTTTTTGTTATCATAAAATGGATCAGTAAGAACAACGTTTATCAGTAAAGAATCGGTTACTGAAGTTACACACTTCATTCTTAATTTATTAACTTGTAAGTAAAGCCAAAATATGCAAGAATTTTCCATAAGAAAGGCCATTCCAAGGTGTCATAAGACTTCCTAAGATCAACTTTCATTACTCATATGGGATACAATCCCTTCCTAATATACTATTTAAGGATTTCATAACTAATCAAGATATTATCAATAATCCTTCTACCCTATATGAAGATAGAATGAGTAGGGCTTATAATTGAGTAGATTAATTTCTTTATCCTATCATTCAAAATCTTTGTAATGATCATATAAATAGTAATTCAATAAGCTATTGGTCTATAATTCATCACTATATTGGGGTTTGTAACTTTTAAGACCAGAGTTATAGTAGTGTTGCTGAAAGATTTTTGTAATTTACCTTTTTTGAAGAACTCCTGCACTGCTCTATAGACTAAGCGTCATCCAGTTTCCCACTACTAAGTGAAAAAATCAATGGGATCACCATCAACCCCTAGATCTTTCTTAGTTGGTATACCCTTAATAGCAGTTAGTATTTTCTCCTCAGTGACTGACCTTATGAGAAGACTTTTTTGAGCATTAGTGAAACAACTTCCTTGCATTATCACCTCAATATTTAGGGAGGTTAGCATTTATACATATGAATCTATAAAGATCTTAAAGAAAGATATGAATTCCTACATAATCTCATGTGGATCAGTTAGCTTGTGTCCTCTTTCAGCGTAGATAGAGTTGATAGAGTTTCTATTAATTCTAAGATTCACCTTTTCATGGATATACTTTTTATTTTCATATCTATATTCATCCAAGTGTCCATTGACTTTTGTCTTAGCATTTGTTCTCCAACAGCCTCCCATTCAGTAAGTTTATTGATAAGCTCTATTTCATGTGTAATAACATATTGGTCCAGTAGATTAGTACGTATTTGAGATTGGACTATCTCTAAGTTCAGTCTAGCTTCATGAATTATTTGAACATAAAATTTTAGACATGTGTTCAATCCCTTCAAATCATGCTTTAGAACCATCAACATATGCCATAACTGATACATATGAGTTAATGTGACCTAAGTAGACCAGGCAATGTGCACTAACCGAGGGAAATATGCATGATTTAGTATAATGTAATATAATTTAAATAGTTTGAGCCTCGAGTACATGTCAAGTCCATACTCCATGACAATTAGAGTATGGTCCTAAGGATTCAAAAAGCCAACCTCTAATAACTATAGCTCTGCATCCAGTGAAAATTTCCAAAACATCAATCTATTTTATAGTAGACTCTTGTACTATGGTCCTGCTTATTATAGAAAGGGAGTTGAAAACCCTTGGACTGGAGAGGGGTTAGCTGGAGCTCATCAACCTAATCTTGGGAATATTGTATCCAGTTAGCATCACTGGTGAATCCAACCAATCATAAGTGGAGAGGACTATATTAAAATATCTAGATAATTGTCAAGGCTTATGTATATTCCTTCAATGTGGATCAAATCCTCCCAAAGTGGACTTCTCTTTATTGCTTCATTCTTTGCATAAACTATAATCAACATAGTAGTAAATTTACTATCTAGGTACTTGATGTGCTATGAATTTATAGAACTTACAATGCTTAAACTCGGAGAATATCCATGTACTTAAGGTTATTTTGTTGTATTTGACATGTTTTTTTAGTGTTTTATAGAAAACTAGGTTTTGGGATGCGAAAAGGTAGAAAAAGATGAAAAGTTGATGTTTTGGGCTAATTACTTAGGTATTTTTGGGCATATGTGCTACGTACTTGGAGTTTGTGAGCAAAGTATGTTGACGAACTGAAGTCCAAAGGCTCAAAAGTAGGGAAAAAAGGGTCGTAGTCACAAGCAGCTTTGACACTGCTTCAATAATTTAGCCATAAATTTTCACCTCGATATTGAATTAAGGTAAAATTGATAAAGTTAATTCAATTTTCTATCTAATGATACAAGATCTTTAACATACTAAGTCAAAATATGGACTATATGTTCAAGATACAGATCATATGTCCTATAGTAAAAAATTTAGAGAGTTGTGGTTTCAATTTCAAAGTCCTGGCATATACAAAGTGTGCATATAGTCCATATTTTCAACATATGGTCTTTATGTGGACTTTGTAAGCAGCCACTGACCTCAACTTTTTAAGTCATTTCGTCTTTGTTTCCTAGGGTTTTCATGTAACCTATATACATACCTATGATATTTTTAGTCCTTATTATGAACATTTAGTTAAGTTTTTATTTTTTATTTAGGATTTTAATTATAGGGTTTCTTTTAATCTATAAATATCCGTTAGGATTTTTTAGATTATTCGTGCACATATTTTGAGAAAGGCCCTTTAGGGCCAAGCTCACATATACTCTTATTCTTCTTGGTTTGTTCTTGGTTTGCTATTCAATTTAATACTTTGTGTTTTATTATTTCATTATTGTAAGATTAATTCTATGATATTGTCGGTGAATCTCATGAATGATCTCAAAACTATGAGTGACTAATTCCCTTAGCTAGGGTTGTGGCAACCTTGGTAAATTAACAAACTAGGAAGTGCCAAGTCGTTCTAGATAAAGATTCTTGTGTGAATTTAGATTTTCTTATCTTTAATTATATTCTTAATAGTTTTAAACATCAGGTTCTCGCCTAAATTCACTACAAACTCGGGAGAGAAGTAGAGATTGGGAAAAGGAGATCATAATAGTAATTTAGGGATAATTGCCAAAATTATCTTACATATATTATTATCTTAAGCCAGTTAACTCTTTTCTAATCAATATGAGACTGAGATGAGATAGTTGAAACTGGGTTCTAAGGCAAGGGTTAGTAAGGCGATGCTTTGATACCGAGGAAAGTTGAGTGAAATTCAACAAATGGTGCTGAGAGGTGGTTGATGATAATAACTTTTCATATTTTGTATGCAAGGTATTAGAATAGTTCAATAGGGCATGATAAATCTGAGGAGTTGAGAAGCTAGGGGGAATACAAGCCTAGTGCTCATCATAGATTGACTACAACCAAAACCATCAAAGCCTTGTTACTTTTAGCTAGTTACTACAAATCCCCCTTTTTACTTTTCCATACTGCTTGATGATTTCAATAAGTTTAAGACAAATTTATAACCTATTACTCAAGGGATATACCCCAACCTAGTTAGGTTACTATATTTTGATAGCGATCGCTTTATTCTATAGAGGGGTAGTTTAGACATTATCAAATTTTGGTACCATTGTCGGGGAATACAGTTTTGGAGTTCTTGATTGATGTTGTTGGAGTTATTGGGTTTTATTTTCTTTTATATTATTTGCTTTGGTGCCGACTCTTCTTGAGATGACAAACTGACCAGAGAAAGTATGGAGAGATGATAACTCCTTATTTATTGATCTTTTTTTTTGATAGTATATTATACCAGGAATATGGAAAATATAGCGTTTGAGCACAAGGATAGCCTATTGGAAATAGTAACACATCGTGTCCATAATAATCATGAGCTTATTTAAAAGGTTGATAGCTTTGGCTTAGATATTCACCACTTACAAGTAGAATTTGATGCAAAAATTATTGCATGTAATGCCCAACAGCCTAGTTATGGGTGGTGTGAGACTGAAAAAATCTAAGAAGCCAACTTGAGGACCTAAAATTAGAGGAGTCAAAAATTGCCCATACTCTTATGGATAGTGTCATTCTTAACGAGATAATATTATGTTATGTGTGGATGTAAAGAAGGATGCAATTCTTGAGTTGGAGCTTATTGGACCTCATTTGAAGCAATTTTCCACATTTTTTTGAATCTTGATCGAGCCATCCGAGCCTGAAGAAGAGTTCAAGGAGGAGGAAACATATGTTTATATTATTGAATTTGTCGAGATAGAATAAATGAACTACATTCCTTACGCAAGGGCCAAGAAGTACCATAGGCCATATCTATTTCTTGGGTCATTTATTTTTATACCTCCACTCCTGGAACATACTAGGAGACCAGAAAAACAATTAGGGGTGAAATTCATAAGAACAACATGAAAAGAGAAATTAGGAGTACAACTATTTAGGGCACCTTGATGAAGTCTTAGTAGTCAAGGTACTCATTAGCTTGTTGGTGAAGTCTGAGTAAAAAACATAGCCCCGTCATACCATAATGTGAAATCAAGTGTTGCTTGGGAAGCAACCCAAGGTATTTTATTATTTGTAATTGTGTTCATAATTGACACCAGATCTCTGCACCTATGGTGCCATAATTAATTTCATAACTCTCTTGTTTTGTAGTGGTATGATGCAATTGGGACAATATATAATTTTATGTTAGACGTAGGGTTGCTTGTGGGTCTTGATGTCCTCTTAGGGTTTTTGTTGTTGTGCTTTTTTTCCTCGGAGTTCTGTTCCTAGTAGAGCTAGCATGTTTAGGTGTAATGTATTTTGTTTCATGATGTTTTGTGGTTAACTAGGAAAAGAATAAGTATCTAGGAAAGTTGACATATTTTTGTTGATTTTTTAGATAAATGATAATACCTCTCTAATTGTCTATTTTTGAACTGTGTGATATATATACATGACTATTGTGAATCTTTTTATGGAATTAGGATTAAGGACATGATAATTATTGCTAACAATTACATAAATCAAATAGGTAGTAGCTTGTGATGTAACTTTGTGCCATGTCTATGTGAGATGCTGCTTAGTTTCCTTTGTGTGTTAAATACAGAACTTTCCCAGTTAGTCTTGCCTAGGTTGTAGGATAGTTAGTTAGGAAATAATTATAGGTTGTTTTTTTGTAATAGTCCACTTTTATCCTAAATGACCTTCCATGTGTGAATTATATCTGTAAGACCCCACAAAAAAAAATCCTTAGCTTAATTTAGTCCTCTAAGCTTGTTAAGGGGTCCTAGGCTTAGAATATTCTAGCTAACTATTTAGGCTTAGTGTCATTCTAGCCTTCAAAAGTTGTAGATCTTATTTTATGGCCTTTACATCCATTATAGGTGGATATTTAGTTTGATTCATGATCAGGAATGTTCGTGGGTGTTTTTAGACAAGTTTTGGATTTTTCATACTTCATTTGAAGCTCATTTGGAATCCTAAAATAGTGGATCAACGTGATCTTGGAGTGCTGCATCAACTATTGCGTTGATAAATGTTTTCCCCAGCTCCCAGTGTCAATTTTCAGTGAGTCGATGCGGACTTGATGCAACATGTTGGCTATCACATCGATGCTAATAACACGGCGCGTCGGTCTATGCATCGATAGTATAATTTTTCAGTCATTAAAAGACTGTGTCCTTGGAGGTATTTAGGTCTTTTTACCTCAACCCTCATCCCACAAAACAAGAAATTAATCACTTTAAGGAGAAAATAAACTCATTCTTTCACAAATTTGCTCAAGAACAAAGCCCTAGAAGCTTCAATTTCAAATCAAGAACTCAAGGTTCCACCATCAAATTTTAGAAATTCCTTAACTAAGGTATGTGAAGTGTTCATCCAAGGGTTCCTTCCACCCTTGGAGTCCAAGAAACTCTTTTAATGTTCATGTAGAGTGATTTTATAATTTCGATGAGTTAAATTAAAGTGTATTCATGATTTATTGCAAGATCCATGTAGAGTTAATTGAAGTGTGCGCTTTATCATGTGAATTCATGTTGAAACTCTTGGAATTATGTAATTGGAATTGAATCATGTTGACTACATATTGTTTTAGTATTATGTGCATATATTATGCCCCACAAGTGTTTGATAAATCATCCATACGAGTTGAATAGTGAAATTTATCATGTTTAGCATGTATGCAAATATTTTCTTGAATGCCCAAATGAATGAATGATGAATAAGTAGTTAGTTACCATGTCTCAAGAATTATGCCATGTCTTTTAAGTGTGTGCTATCGAGTCTTGAGGGTATTTAATACCCAACAATTTAGCTGCTTCTCTAGAGCCATGGTCAGTCATAGAGTAGAATCAGTCCTATCTCAATCAGTAGAATTCAGTCAGTTACAGAACTTAGGAAAACTCAGTGAACTTAGAATCAGTCCGACTCAGTTCAGTAAAATCAGTTTAGTTTAGTTATACAGTATGATCAGCAACAATTCAGTCCAACCTAGTATAATTTATAATTCGGTCCCATGTCTGTTCAGTTAGGAGTAGGATTTAGCACCGAGTGAACCCAAGGATGGGGACTCACCTGCCAGTAGAGGGTGTAATCCTTAAAAGCAGTCCATGTGTTCTAGAACTACATATCCAGTTGAGGAATGATAAGGTGATCTACCTGCCAGTTGAGGGTACCATTATTCTCATTCAGAGCACCTACCGGATGAGGGTGACTCAGTACTTGTCCTTACCTGTGGTATGATATTGACACCCTTCCAACTGGCGTTACAAGTTGGACCCCAAATCAGTTAGAGAAGGGATATGTCAGTTGGTGATTACTTTCCACAGTCTCAGTTCCAGTCTCAGTCACAAAATAGAAATCAATTCAATTCTACAAATTCAGGACTATCAAGTATAGCCACTCCATTCAGTATAGAACTCAGTATAGTTCTACTAAAATCAGGACTGTCAGATACAGTTATTCAGTTATAAAAAATATAGTATTTGTTACTTCTTATATAGCTGTTGACTTTGGAGTCAGTCTTGAAATCCTAGTAGATCCTTTCTTAGTCTCTACCCTAGTGGGTAAATCTATCATAGCCCAGCAGGTATACAGGAACTGCTCGGTTATGGTATCTCAGAAAGTCATATTAGTAGTCTTAGCCGAATTAGAGATGACTGATTTTGATGTCATCTCAGCATGGATTGGCTTCACTCCTGCTATGCCTCAGTCACTGCAGAAATAAAATTGTTCAGTTTTAGTTTTTGAATGAACCTATCCTAGAGTGGAGGGGTAGTACTTTAGCACTTAGGGTTCACCTTATTTGTTACCTTCAGGATAGAAAAATGATAGCTAAGGGATATGACTACCATCTCGTTTGAGTCCAGGACTATAGTTCAAAAACCCCTACTCTTGAATCAGTGCCAGTAGCTTATAAATTCCCAGACGTGTTTCTTGAAGACATTCCTGGAGTTTCTCCCAAAAGAAAAATTCTTTTCGGAATCAATTTTCTCCCAAATACTTAGCCCATATGTATTCCACCATACAGAATGCCTTCAGTAGAACTCAAAGAATTGAAGGAATAGTTAAAGGATCTCCTAGATAAGGGATTCACCCAACCAAGTATGCCAGATTTATTTATGCATAAAAAAAGATGGTTCCCTCAGAATATGTATTAACTATCATCAGTTAAATAAAGTCACAGTCTCATGTATCCATTTCCCAAAATCGATGAATTGTTTGACCAACTTCAGGATGCCAACTATTTCTCTAAGATAGACCTCAGATCAGGCTATCATCAGCTCAGAGTCAAGGAGTGTGGCATCCTAAAAATAGCTTTCAGAACTCGGTACGGTCACTTTGAATTTTTAGTCACGTTCTTTGGTCTTACCAATGCCTCAACAACCTTCATGGACTTGATGAACCATGTGTTCAAGTAGTATATGGACATATTTGTCATGGTCATTATATATGACATTCTTGTTTACTCCCGAAGTGAACACGATCATGCAGACCATCTCAAAATAGTATTACAGACTCTCAGAAATAATCAGCTATTCGCCAAATTCAGTAAGTCCAAATTTAGGATAAGGTTAGTAGCATTTCTCGGCTATATAATTTTCGGTGATGGTATTAGAGTTGATCTCCAAAAGACTGAGGCTGTGAGAAATTGGCCCCGACCCATCTCTCTGTTAGAAATCAGGAGTTTCTTGGGTTAGGCAAGCAATTATCAATGGTTTATTGAGGTGTTTTCATCTATTGCATCTCCTATATCTAGATTGACTCAGAGAAAAGTCAAGTTCTAGTGGTCAGATTCTTATGAAAAGTATTTATAGGAGTTGAAGATTCGACTCACTACAGCTCTATTTTTGGCCTTACTAGATGGTTCAGACGACTTTTTTATGTATTATGAAGCCTCCATAGTTAGCATGGTGTGTGTTCTGATGTAGAGTGGTAAGGTCATAGCCTATGCCTCTAGGCAGCTTAAACTCCATGAGAAGAAATATCATACTCACGATCTTGAGTTAGCAGTAGTAGTGTTTGCCTTAAAGATTTGGAGGCACTATTTGTATGGTGTGCACGTAGATATGTTCACTGATCATAAGAACCTGCAGTATGTGTTCTCTCAGAAAGACCTAAACCTCTGTCAGAGAAGGTGGTTGGAGTTGTTGAAAAACTACGACATGAGTTTCCTGTATCATTTGGACAAGGCCAATGTAGTGGCCGATGCTCTCAGTATAATGCCTATGGGTATTATTACTCATGTCGAGGATAGTAAGAAGAAATTACCTAAAGAAGTTCATTAGCTACCTGTGATACCCCAAGTTTTCCCATTAAATATTTCGCTCCCAAATGTGTCGAGTTGTTAAAGCCTTTTTATCTTTCCAAGAGACCGTTAAGATCTCGGACAAAAATGCGTTAATTTCTGTACTTTATCATGATTAATAATTTTTCTGTGTGGAATTTCTGGATATGCGACCTGTCATCGCGTAGAGCATCGAATAAGATTTCCAACGATATATGGATAATCCAAAATGGACACTCGAGCAATGAGTTATGATCATTCCGATCTAACCATGAATAGTGGTGAGCAGTAAATGTGCAGGAAAAAAATACTGAGGCTAGGCGAATTTTAGGGTCAACTTCAAACGATCATACCTCCTTGTACATAATGATCTAGGTGAGCTACTATATATCAACAGAAAGCTCTGAGAGTCCTCTTTCTAATAAAATTGGTTTCATCCTATTTGTCCATCGGAGCAAAAGGTTATGGTTGATCTACTTTAGCCTATCAAAACAGTCCACCAAAGGACAGATTTGACATTATTTGATTTTTAAGGGTATTTTAGTCATTCTCACTCTAATCCATCTGGGTAAACCATGGATTTAAGTTCATTAAGAGCATTCAATAGATCATTTTTTTCCAAAATTTCCTAAGGCTAAAACCCCAACCCTACAACTCCAATTTTCATCCTTCTATGTCTCTTGATTGAATCGTAGAAATTTCAAATTGATTTGGGATTCGAGTTGATCATGTTAAGGGCTTCGAGAAGCACCCTTTATTTTCGTGAATAAAGTTCCTGAGTCGGAAGTTCATATTCATCTTCCATTTTTAGGTATGTGGGGCTTTGAACAAGAATAATTCTTTCGTTCTTTTGCCCGTATCTTTAATTTTTACTATGGATTATTATGAGTTTGGCAAATGAATTTATTTCCAAGATATCCTACCATGAGATTTTGATTATGTATATATGTAAATTGTTCAAGCTTGCCAATTATGATTATTTAATGAATTCATATGGTTCTGTAAGTTGAATTATGTCTAAATAATTTGATTATGAACTTATAAAGATTTGAATTGTAAGTTTTGAATCACATGAGTATTTGACTATTTTCGTTCTATGAATTGAGATTTAATATTGAGATTTTTGGTGTTTCTATCAAAAATTGATATATTTTGAACATGTATCCATATTTTAAGTTCAAGAATGAATTATTGGTATTTCCAAGTAGTTTCGAGCCATGTGTTAAATTTTGAGCTTCCTTATGATGATTTGAGTTACTAGATATATTAATATTGAAGTTGCAATGAGTCTTGGTAATTTTTGGATGGTTTTAATGAGTTAAATTGTTGAAAATGTTACGTATTGCGTCTTTATGTCTTTTTCCAAATGTCGAGTTAGTTATGGTTCAATGCATTGATACCTTGTTGATGTTGAGGAGGATTAAAATGTTTTGAGCTAAAATGTGTTGAGTTAGGAATTCAGAAATTGGTATGATTTGATAAATGAGAAAGATATTCGATTTGTTCTTTATGATAGACCCTTGTGATGTTGTGGTAGATTTTCTAACGCGTTCTGAGCTTGTCGGGGAGTAGTACTTAGCACCAAGAGGGAAATTTGGTATTTCTCCAAACCTATGTGCCACCGTAGGGTTGTTTGATGATGATATTATTGGCCAGAGATTCTGATTGTGATTATTGCAGTTTTAAGGATGTACTACCTGGCAAAGAGTATGATGCTCCCACCAACGGGGTTTTCAAACGTTGGTATTCAACGTAGCTCACGTGGGGTTGTCGATTATAGGAAACTCCCGTGTCCATAAGATTAAGTTTCTTGAATTACCAAGTCACTTTGAGATATGAGTCAAAGAGTTGAGATGTTTATCATGTCTTATGGTCATTTATGATGATTTATAATTACCTATGATGATTTTTGATGATATGATAATTTATGATGATTTATCATAATTTATGATTTCTAATGATTTACGTGGATTATGAGATTTTATCATATGAACTGTTTATTATGAAACTATGAAAAGTATGATTTGATATAACTCAAGCCAAGTGAGTCATCATTGTCTGTATGCATGTTTTCATGAAATTGATTATACTATTTATATTGTTGCATGCACCCCCACATACTCAGTACATTTCAAAGTGCTGACCCACATATTTTCATGGGCTACATTCTTACAAAAATATAGGTACAAGCTGTAGCGCACATATCATATTCAGCTGGGTTGCATCTTTTGATCGGTAGGTGATTAGTCCTTTTGATTCAGAGACTTGAGTTGTTCAGATTTGAGGTGTATTGTATTTTCTGTATTCAGTCGTACTGAGTAGGGGTAGTTGGGGGTCATGACCCGGCTATTTTTGGTCAATGCTAGTAGAGGCTTCATAGACAGTCACTAGTAGTTAGTGTATTCAGTTTCAGATTTGTATATATATAAGCAGAATTGTGACCATGTAAATTTACTTTCATGTTGGTCAGACTAAGTTATGGGTTGTTTTCACGTTATTTCTTCTATTTTATGTATTTTATTCAGTTGCTTTGGGTTATGCCAGATAAAGGGTTAGCTTGGGGTCACTTGTGACCTAAAGCACCATGTGACGTCTCAGGATCCCATTTTGGGGCGTTACAAGCTTGGTATCAGAGCACAGGGTTTAAGTGTCCTAGGGTGTCTATGAAGCCGTGTCTAGTACAGTCTTGTGGGTCGGTACGGAGACGTCTGTACTTTTCTTCGAGAGGCTATGAGGCATTCAGGAAAATATTCCCTTTCTTTCAAGTCGTAGATCGTGCTATGGAAAGGTTCCTTAAGAAATTTATACGGGTTCATATCTTGCATAAATTGGGCCATTTCGCCTTGTTCTAAAATACCGGATATAGTCAAGCGTAAATCCTTAGAGATGATGCTTTCTTAGATACTCGCCTTTGATATTATGGGCTTATAAGTGAGCTAGAAAAAAAATAATTTCATTAGTGCTCTTGTGTTCCAAAAAATTGAGGTGTCATATGTACGTTCTTGAGGGTTGTGCATTAAGCCTATGTCGGAAGTGTTTTTTGATTTCTTTCTAGAATTCATGATATGATTTCATATTTTCCTTATCCGTGTACTAATGTTGAGACAGGGTGATTAACTAGTTCCAATTTCCTCTCTTGATTATATTCCTGAGCTTACTAGTAAAGGTTCCATAGCTTTCAAGATGTACCCTCATCCCTCTTGAGTCGTTCAGTTGAGGTAAAGTGAGACACATATTCTCGGATCCTTGATTATGGTATACCAGGCTTTTATTTCATGAAAATATTTTTTGATCATCTTTTGATGAAAAATTGAAGTCTAGTGAAGCCGTGGGGGGCTTATTTCGATTCACTAGCATAATTGTTTTGATATTTATTTTCTTTTTCAAAATATAAAACCAAAGTCTAGTAAAGCCGTGTGAGGCCTGTTATGATTTTCTAGCAGCTGGCTGTTTACTCTGTTGTTCTTGCATTGGTTGGAACCGAGGGGTTAGAATATGGTGGAAGGCGGTATTAATAAATTATTATGGCATAGGCCATGGAATTGTGGATGATTATTGTCGTTATGAGGTTTTGGTGGACTAGTATGTTTGGGGTGTTTGATAGATGGAAATGGTTGTTGAGATTGTTGTTAATCATAGTCAGAGTGAGTTGTTAAGTTTGTATAGTGGGTGATGAGAAAAATGAATGTAATGATTAAATTGCTACGATGTAAGTGATAGGGAGGAGATTTAGTAGGTTTGAACCATATGTACAGGAGCTTAAGTCTATTTGTTTTTTTATCAAGTGTGATATTGTGTGTTGAGGTAGTAGTATGCTCAAGGTGTTATGGGGATTTTTTTTAAGTTATTAAATGTTAAGCGATTAGTGTTATCCTTGATCGGGTAAGTATGAATGATGATATGTGGTATACGATGTAATTGTGAGTTAACTTGGGCATTAGAGGTTGATGAGGGTGTTAGCTTGAGATGTGATATTAGTAAAGCATGAAGAGGTTAGTATGGTTTAGCGAAGGTTTGATGTATCCATGGTAAGTGCTAGAATCTAAGCTGCGGAGTGCATGAATTGTTGTATGATAAGTTTTGAAGTTGTCTAAGTTGGTGGGTATTTGAGAGTTATATTAAGATTGGGTTTTGTGCTCGCAGGTGTAGTTATGCGGGTTAAGTTATGGATCTTGTGTATGGGTATATCCGGGGACCCTGGAGTAAATTGAATGCCATGGACTAGAGTTAGTATGGTGATTTGTTGACTCAAAGTGTTGGCTTAAGTCTAAGGGGGAGATAGTAGAAAAAGAAATTAACTAAGTTAAGATTGCGGGATTCAGGTAGGTGTATCGGTGGGTTGCAAGTTGGTGGTGAGAAGGAGTGGTGTTGATCCTATTCACCCCAGCCTTTTCAATTTTGATATTTTCTCATGCCTTATGTTTCATTTACCCCGATCATAATACATGTTCATGCATATCATGGGAAATCATGTATTCTCCTAACTATCGAAATATATAGTCCCAATTTTTCTAGCGGGCGAAATCAACATTCCATAAGCTATAAACTCCAAACTCAAGTTGTGTGGTTCATAATACATGTGCTTAAGTTTTATTGTATGTTCAAGTTCAGTCCACCGACAACACCCTTAGCGACTAATAAGATTCAATTTATGTCCTAGGTGTCTTTAAGCTTTAATCTTGATTCTGATTGAATTCATGCATTTGATGCGCTAGTTCTCCGGCCTCAATAACCACATCAAGTCATACACAATATCCCTTCATATTCTTCCCTTTCATGACTTTCCATTTGTGGAGGGAGTGTGGATGAACAGTGGTGACGATAGGAGAGAGTGAGCGGGTTTTTATTGATAAAGATTGTGGCATGTTTATTTTAGCTAAGGTGGCAAGTGTAGAGTAACCTTGAGTCTAGGCTTTTGATGGATTTCATGGTTATTTGAAGCATTTTGTGTTGTGTTTGTGAAAGTGGTTGTGTGATGGTTTATCTAGGTTTGTAGGTGGGGAATTGTTGAAGTGAAGACTTGTGCATGGCTTAGTTAATTGGAAAAGTTAGTGAGTGTTTTCTTAAGAATAGTGCCCGGAAGTTGTCTTAATAAAGGATTTTAGAATTTGAAAAAGGTGTTTCATGGGTGTTGATTAGGAGTGTATACATAATTATAAAGATAGGCTTGAACATCATGTGTGTGTATATGGATGGAGATTAAAGTTTATATTATCGATAAGTTTTGGTGTCTATGTTGATTTAGAAGTCTAAGCTAAAAGCTCTTGTAAATTGATCTTGCATAGCACTCATGTATTGTGAATTTATCTCTTGTCTGAGGATATTAGTTGCAAGCCTTGGCCTTGCTATAAGTTGAATTGCGTATATGCCTATGAATAGTTCCCTAAGCTTCAAGACTTGTTGATATGAATATGATGGTTGAAAATGGTGAGTATTAAGTGGATTAGAGTTGATTGAGTGATAATAAGAATTATCTGTGAGATGAGGAATTGTAACAATGTGGATGTGTGTAAATTTATAATTTGGAATGGTGCTATGTTACAGTGTTAGGTGGAGGAATTGGTGACTCCAAATTAAGCTTGAAAATGAGGAGAGAGAGTTTGTATTAGTTAGATTTGAATAGCGAAGATTGCAAATGCCTTGTGAGAATTATGAATTGAATCAAGTATGGTATTTAGGGAAAATACTATTGCAGAGAAAGGGTATGCGAAGCGTATTGATAAGCTTGAAATTAAGGAGTTGTACTACGTGGGGTCTAGTACTTTTATTTTGATATAAGACTGATCGACCTACGCTCCGTACTTAAAATTGGGGTCGAGTTATAAATCCTTATTTCAATATATATATATATATATATATATATTGTTC
>NC_061116.1:123266082-123314929 GCF_002878395.1 Capsicum annuum
GGTCCGTGCACCTAGAAATTCAACTTGATAGTTAGTCCGACGGATTCATATATTTCTTCCATCTTCCGATGTGGTCCAATCTCACTACTTGAAGTTTTGTGAGCATAACCTTTTCAAGAATGATTTATTTGTGTCGAAGCGAGTTACCAAATTCTATTTAGCCTTTGCTTGTATTCTCGACCCAAGTATTAAGCCATGGGTCGATCATGAAGTGTCTCGTGTATCAATTAGTATTATTCGGGGAGAACCGATCCCAAGAGGGAGATATTGTGATATCCCGAGTTTTCATATCCTAGATCTTTCATCTCTTTCTTTGTGAATGCATATTTAAATTGAAGTTAATAATTTTTCCTTCATCCAACTCTTTTAGTAATAGACTCAACTATTTCGTTGTGATTATCATGAGCTTATGCATCGGAAAGTACTCCAAAGCTTAGAAAAATATAAACTTGTTCATCAAGCTATTTTAGTTGCGTATCCTCAATTTTCCTTATCTTCCTAACCCAATGAGCGATATTCGGGGATGAATTTTTCCAAGGGGGAGATGATATGATACCCCGAGTTTTCCAGTTAAATATTTCGCTCCCAAATGTGTCGAGTCGTTAAAGCCTTTTTATCTTTCCAAGAGTCCATTAAGATCTCGGACGAAAATATGTTGAATTTTATTCTTTATCGTGATTAATAATTTTTTTGTGTGGAATTTCTGGATATGCAACCCGTCATCGTGTAGAGCATCGAATAATATTTCCAATGATATGTGGATCATCCAAAACGGACACTCGAGCGATGAGTTATGATCATTCCGATCTAACCGTGAATAGTGGTGAACAGTAAATGTGCAGGAAAAAAAATACTGAGGCCAGGTAAATATTAGGGTCAACTTCAAACAGTCATAACTCCTTGTACATAATGATCTGGGTGAGATACTATATATCAACAGAAAGATCTGAGAGTCCTCTTTCCAATGAAATTGGTTTCATCCAATTTTTCCATTGGAGGAAAAAGTTATCGTCGATCTACTTTAGCCTATCAAAACAGTCCACCAAAGGACAGATTTGACATTATTTGATTTTTAAGGGTATTTTGGTCATTCCCACTCCAATCCATCCGGGTAAACCATGGATTTAAGTCCATTAAGAGAATTCAATAGATCATTTTTCTCCAAAATTTCCTAAGGCTCAAACCCCAATCCTACTACTCCAAATTTCATCCTTCTATGTCTCTTGATTGAACCGTAGAAATTTTAAATTGATTTAGGATTCAGTTGATCATGTTAAGGGCTTCGAGAAGGACCCTTTATTTTCGTGAATAAAGTTTTGGAGTCAGAATTTCATATTCATCTTCCATTATTAGGTATGTGGGGCTTTGAACAAGAATAATTCTTCCGTTTTTGTGCCTGTATCTTTAATTTTTATTATGGATTATTATGAGTTTGGCAAAAGAATTTATTTCCAAGATATCCTACCATGAGATTTTGATTATGTATATATTTAAATTGTTCAAGCTTGCCAATTATGATTATTTAATGGATTCATATGGTTCTGTAAGTTGAATTATGTCTAAATAATTCGATTATGAACTTATAAAGATTTGAATTGTAAGTTTTGAATCACATGAGTATTTGACTATTTTCTTTCTATGAATTGAGATTTAATATTGGGATTCTTGGTGTTTCTATAAAGAATTAATATATTTTGAACAGGTATCCACATTTTAAGTTCAAGAATGAATTATTGGTATTTCCAAGTGTTTTCGAGCCATGTGTTAAATTTTAAGCTTCCTTATGACGATTTGAGTTATTGGGTATATTGATATCGAAGTTGCAATGAGTCTTGGAATTTTCCAGATGGTTTTGATGAGTTAAATTATTGAAAATATTACGTATTGAGTCTTCATATTCTTGTCTAAATGTCGAGTCGGTTATGGTTCAATGCATTGATACCTTGTTGATGTTGAGGAAGATTAAAATATTTTGAGCTAAAATATGTTGAATTAGGAATCCACAAATTGATATGATTTGATAAATGAGAAAGAGATTTGATTTGGTCTTTATGATAGACCCTTGTGATGTTGTGGTTGATTTTCTAACGGGTTCTGAGCTTGTTGGGGAGTAGTACTTAGCACCGAGAGGGAAATTTGGTATTTCCCCAAATCTATGTTCCACCGTAGGGTTGTTTGATGATGATATTATTGGCCAGAGAGCCCGATTGTGGTTATTGCAGTTTTAAGGTCGTACTCCCTAGCAAAGAGTATGACGCTCCTGCCAATGGGAGTTTCAAATATTGGTATTCCACGTAGCTCACGTGGGGTTGTCGGTTAGAGGAAACTCCCGTGTCCATAAGATTAAGTTTCTTGAATTACCAAGTCACTCTGAGATTTGAGTCAAAGAGTTTGAGATATTTATGATGTTTTATGGACATTTATGATGATTTATAATTACCTATGATGATTTTTAACGATATGATAATTTATGATGATTTATCATAATTTATGATTTATAATGATTTATGTGGATTACGAGTTTTTATCATATGAACTGTTAATTATGAAATTACGAAAAGTATGATTTGATATAACTCAAGCCAAGTGAGTCATCATTGTCTGTATGCATGTTTTCATGAAATTGATTATACTATTTATATTGTTGCATGCACCCCCACATACTCAGTACATTTCAAAGTGCTGACCCACATATTTCTATGGGCTACGTTCTTACTAAAATATAGGTACAAGCTGTAGCGCACATATCATGTTCAGCTGGGTCGCAACTCTAGAACGGCAGGTGATTAGTCTTTTTGATTTAGGGACTCTAGTTGTTCAGATTTGAGGTGTATTGTATTTTTTGTATTCAGTCATATTGATTAGGGGTAGTTGGGAGTCATGACCCGGCTGTCTTTGGTCAATGCTAGTAGAGTTTCATAGACAGTCACTAGTAGTCAGTGTATTCAGTTTCAGATTTGTATATATATAAGCAGAATTGTGACCGTGTAAATTTACTTTCATGTTTGTCAGACTAAGTTATGGGTTTGTTTCCGCATTATTCCTTCTATTTTATGTATTTTATTCAGTTGCTTTGGGTTATGCCAGATGAAGGGTTGCTTGGGGTCACTTGTGACCTTAAGCACCGTGTGACATCTCAGGATCCGATTTCAGGGCGTTACACTACCCTGACAAGGTATATGCTTAATCAATTCTGCAGAAGGTAGTGTATGGGTGCAGAGTAGTTCAGAATCATCCCTAGTTTTCGAGGTAAAGAAAAAATATGATAGGGATCCCAATTTAGTCAAGTTCAAAAAATCAGTCATAGATCAGAAAGTGGAGGTTTTCTTCCAAGGGGAAGATAGTGTTTTACGTTGTCAGGGTCGACTATGTGTGCCAGGCATAGATGACTTGAGGCAACGAATTCATGCAGAAGAGCATGGAGCGTGCTACTCTATTTATCTAGGGGCCACTAAGATGTACCGTGTTTTGTGGGAGATCAATTGGTGGAGTAGGATGAAGAAAAATTTTAAAAAGTTTGTGGCTAAGTGCACAATATGTCAGCAGGTTAAGATTGAGCATCAGAAGCCTAATGGGTCCATCTAGGAGTTCAGCATTCCCACCTAGAAATGGGAAGAAGTGAACATACATTTTGTGATGGGTTTGCCTCGTACTCATCATCAGCATAATTCAGTTTGGATCATTATAGATAAGATGACCAAATCATCTTATTTCCTACCAGTCCATACGTCATACTCAGTCGAGGATTATACCAAACTCTATTTCAGGGAGTTGGTTAGATTACACAGTGTTTCGTTGTCCATTATCTCAGATAGAGGTACCCATTCACCTCTTATTTCTGGAAATCATTCAAAAAGGGTCTTAGTACCCAAGTTTACCTCAGTATAGCGTTTCATCCTCAGACAGATGGTCAACCAGAAAGGACCATTCAGACCTTAGAGGATATACTATGAGCATGTGCGATAGATTTCAAAGGTATTTAGGATGACCACTTGTCTTTGATTGAGTTTGTATATAACAACAGCTATCATTCCTGTATTTAGATGGCTTCATTTGAGGAACTTTATGGGAGGAGGTGTAGATCTCCCATTAGTCAGTTTGAAGTAGGAGAGGCCACCGTGGTAGGGCCTGACTTTGTATTTGATACCTTAGATAAAGTTCAGTAGATCAGGGAAAGACTTAAGACAACTCAGAGCCTGAAGAAATCATACGCAGATATGTACAAAAAAGATCTTGAGTTCAAGATTGGTGACAGTGTGTACATGAAAATCTCTCCTATGAAAGGGGTGAATAGATCTGGAAAGAAGGGGAAACTCAGTCCCCGATATATCAGTCCTTACCGAATTCTCAGCCGTTCTGAAAAGGTAGCTTACGAGCTTGAGTTGCCTTCAAATCTATCTTCAGTGCATCCAGTGTTCCATGTGTCCTTACTAAAGAAATGCGTTGGTGACCTAGTAGTCGTAGTCCCTGTAGAGAGCATAGATATTCAGAACAACCTTTTTTATGAAGAGATTCCAATCAAAATCATTAACTACTAGATATGTAGACTGGGGAACAAAGAAGTCCCTCTGGTCAAATTTATTTTGTGGAATTAGTCCATTGAGGGAGCTACTTTGGAAGCAGGAGCAGACATACAGACCAAGTATCCTCACCTCTTCTCCGCAGACTTAGACCTAGTCCAAGGTAATAGCTTTCCTTAAGCTTATTCAGTTTCCTTTTCAGATTTCAGTTACAAAACTTAGTATCAGTTACCATTGTATGTTCAGTCATATGTTCATGATTTAGAACAGTCATGTATTCATAAAGCATGTTCAACTACATGCTCATGCATCTGATATGCATATTCAGTACGATAATTCAGTGTATCAGTGAT
Organism: Capsicum annuum; assembly: GCF_002878395.1. Lineage (NCBI taxonomy): Eukaryota > Viridiplantae > Streptophyta > Magnoliopsida > Solanales > Solanaceae > Capsicum > Capsicum annuum. The sequence continues at coordinate 123,270,956 of NC_061116.1, forward strand.
CTCAGTCATGAAATCATATTTCAGTTGTGCATGCCCAGTGTCTAAGTTCAGTCTCTCAGTATTCTCAGTCTAATCTGAGGATGAAAGTTCCCAAGGGGGAGATAATGTAAGACCCCGTAAAAAAAATATCCTTAGCTTAATTCAGTCCTCTAAGCTTGTTAAGGGGTCCTAGACTTAGAATATTCCATCTAAGTATTTAGACTAAGTGTTATTCTAGCCTTTGAAAGTTGGCGATCTTATTTCATGGCCTTTACGTCCATTATAGGTTAGGTTGATTCATGATCAGGAATGTTCGTGGGTATTTTCGGAAAAGTTTTGGATTTTTCAAACTTTGTTTGAAGCTTCTTTGGAATCCTAAAATAGTGGATCAACGTGATTTTGGCGCACCGCCTTAACTATTGCATTGATAAATGTTTTCCCCAGCTCCAAGCGCCAATATCCAGTGAGTCGATGTGGACTCGACGCAATGCGTTGGCTATCGCATCAATGCCAATGACGCGATGCATCAGTCTACGCATCAATGGTACAGTTTTTCGGTCATTAAAAGACCGCATCCTTGGGGGTATTGAGGTATTTTTCCTCAACCTTTAGCCCTCAAAACACAAAATTATTCACTTTAGGGAGCAAATAAACTCATTCTTTCTCAAATTTTCTCATGAACAAAATCCCAGAAACTTCAATTTCAAATCAAGAACTCAAGGTTCCGCCATCAACTTTCAGAAATTCCTTAACTAAGGCGTGTGAAGTGTTCATCCAAGGGTTCCTTCCACCCTTGGAGTCCAAGAAACTCTTTTAAATTTCATGAAGAGTGATTTCATGATTTCCAAGAGTTAAATTAAAGTGTATTCATGATTTATTGCAAGATTCATGTAGAGTTAATTGATATGTGTGCTTTATCATGTGAATTCAAGTTGAAACTCTTGGAATTATGTAATTGGAATTGAATCACGTTGACTGCATGTTGTTTTAGTATTATGTGCATATATTATGCCCCACAAGTGTTTGATGAATTGTCCATGTGAGTTGAATAGTAAAGTTATATCATGTTTAGCATGTATGCAAGTGTTTTCTTGAATGCCCAAATGAATGAATTATGAATAAGTAGTTAGTTACCATGTCTTAAGAATTATGCCATCTTTTAAGTTTGTGCTATCGAGTCCTGGGGTATTTAATACCCAACAATTTAGCTGCTTGTCTAGAGCCATCGTCAGTCACATAGTAGAATCAGTCATGTCTTGATCAGTAGAATTCAGTCATTTATAGAAATTAGGAAAACTCAGTGAAGTTAGAATCAGTCTAGCTCAGTTCAGTTCAGTTATATAGTACGATCAGTAATAGTTTAGTCCAGCCTTGTATAGTTTAGAATTCAGTCCCACGTCTATCTAGTTGGGAGTAGGATTCAGCACCGAGTGAAACCAAGGAGAGGGACTCACCTGCCAGTAGAGGGTGTAATACTTAGAAGAAGTCCTTGCATTCCAGAACTACGTAGCCACCGTGGGTTGACACATCAACCTTTCAGTTGAGGGTTGATGAGGTGATCTACCTACCAGTTGAGGGTACCACCATTCTCGTTTAGAGTACCTTCTAGATAAGGCTGACTCAGTACTTGTCCTTACACGTGACATGGTATCAATACCCATCTAACTGGGCTATAGTTTGGACCCTAAATCAGTTAGAGAAGGGGCATATCGGTTAGATGATTACTTCCCATAGTCTCAGTTCCAGTCTTAGTCATAGAATAGAACTCAATTCAGTTCTATAGATTCAGGACTATTAAACATAGTCACTCAGCTCAGTACCAAACTCAGTATAGTTCCACAGTATTCAGAACTATCAGATACAATCATTCAGATAATCAGTAATATGGTAGTCATGAACTCAGATATTAGTTATCATTATTCAGATTTAGTACTCAGTATTAGCATGATCTTATTTATAGTCTCTGTATTCATGTATGTACTCTTACTCAGTCATACTCATGTTATTCAGTTATTATTGTGCAAGCATATGAACCTAGGCATTTCACCCTACCTAAATGAGAATACCAGTACATTCAAAGTACTGGCGTATTTTTTTCTGTGTGCTATGATGTCTTATATCATAGGTTCAGACGCACGGGCTCCAGAGCACCCTTAGCAGTTTAGATTCTTACCTTTTAGAGTAGTGGTGGGTCCTCATAGTTCGAGGACATGCTTATTATTTATAGTACTTCAATTTTATTTCAGTAGATGGAGTTAGTTAGGGGCTTGTCCTATCAACTTCACAGTTTAGATAGTTAGAGGCTTTTCAATCTAGAGTATTTTTAGACAGTTGTTCAATTTTTTAGTACTTATATTTAGTTTTGATACTTTGATACTGCACTCAGATTTATTTAAAAATTTGAACTTTATGGCATATGTTCTACCTATTTTTGTAATCATCACAACATTTATTACATAATTATTATAGCAGGTATCAGTCATAGGTTAGCTTGTGGTCCTTCGAGATTATGAGCACCATGTAGTATCCGAGGTACAGACTTGGGGCATTACAATATCCCTTGATCCCAGTTTTGTGCCTTATAGCCTATTTTTCTTATTATATATTTCACCTTCCTATTTGTGTTACAATGAACTTGTTTTGGCCTTGGTCCTCTTTGGACATTATGCACCTCAACTCAGGAAAATTGCCTAAGTTAAGGGCGGCTATCATAAAGGTGTGTAATGTAAAGTAGGTATGAAGAAGGGTAAAATTAGAGAAAAAAAGGGGTAGAACGGGGTGTGGTATCAAAAGAAAAAAAATAAAGGTTTTAAAAGTTGTAAAAAAATAAACCACACTCATCCTAAATATGCAATAAAGAATAAACGGGAGAAATGAAGGTGAAATAAAAATGAAATTGGTTAAAGTGTGCCCCCCAAAGTTTGTGTAGTTCCAAGGAGGCTTATTCACTTAATTTCTAGATGTTCCATACCATCCCCAAGCCTACATTACAAGTCAAATAAAGTCCTATAGTGATCCTAACTAAACTGTCTGAAAACTAAGGTAAAAAAAATATGGACAAGCCTATGGTATTTGATGCACATCGATTGGAACTTCTCTTGAGAGTGTGAGTGTTTCCCTGCATTGATAGGTATTATTTCATATGAGTGATTGGGACTTCTTTATTGTGAAGGCACATGGGTTGTATTGCTAGTTTATTACTTGTTTAGATAGTGTAACTTGTATATATGCATGGTTGTTTGTTGCTAATAAAATGTCCTATATTGATTCTATTGTGTCATATTATTGTGCTTCATTGATACACATAGTTGGTTTTAAAGTATTGAACATGGAGAGGGTAATGATCTTGAGCTTAAATTTGATGATTACTGCCATAGGTATCTTAGGTTTCTCTTGGTTAAGCATCGTCGTATTGCTATTTCATATTTTGTTGCCTAAGAACATGCAATGTTATAAGTTGAGGGTCATGATGTCCAATGTATTTATAGCACTTACGATGCTTATACTTGGAGAATATGCATGTACTTAAGGCTATTTTGTTGGATTTGATATGTTTTTGGAGTGTTTTGCAGGAAACTAGGTTTGGGATGCCAAAAGGAAGAAAGGTATGAAAAGTTGAAGTTTTGGGATTCTTACTTAGGCATTTTTAGGCATATGTGCTATGTACTTGGCATATGTTAAGAAAGTATATTGAAGAACTGAATTCTAGAGGCTCAGAAGCAAGAAAGAAGAAAGGGTCATGGTCATTGGTAGCTTTGATAGTGCTTCAGTAATTTGGCCATAACTTTTCACCTCGAATCATACTAAGAAAAAATTGATATCGTTGGAAATCTAATTCAATCATCTATATGATAGTTAAAGATATTCAATATACTAAGTTAATATACGGACCATATATTTAACATACCGACCGTATGTAGACACTGTATGTCCAAAGTAAATAATCCAGAGAGTTGCAGTTTCAATTTTAGATACCTGGCATATACAAAGTGTACATACGACTCATATTTTCAACATACGGTCCGTACATGGAATTTGTAAGTAGCCACCGACCTAAACTATTCCAACTCATTTTGACTTTGTTTCCCAGGGTTTTCGTATAACCTATATCCACTCCTATGATATTTTAAGTCCTTATTATATAAGTTTCATTAAGTTTTCATATTCTTCTTAGGATTTTAATTCTAGAGTTTCTTGTAATCTATAATACCCTTTAGGATTTTTTTGGATTATTCATGCACATATTCAGAGAAAGGCCCTTTGGGGCCAAGCTCCCATGTACTCTTATTACTCTTGGTTTGTTCATAGTTTATTATTCAATTTAATACTTTGGGTTTTCTTATTTTATTATTGTGAGATTAATTCTACAATTTTTTCTGTGATTCCCATGAATGATCTCATAACTATAAGTGGCTAATTTCCTTAGCTAGGGTTGCTGGAACCTTTATGGATTAACAATAGAGAGGAAGTGCCAAGTCTACTACATAAAGATTCTTGAGTGTATTGTGATTTTCTTCTCTTAGATTATTGTCTTAACGATTGCAAACTTTAGGATCCCACCTGTATTCACTATGAACCCAAAATAAGCTTACTTGTATCATCTTCTTAAGAGAGTTAACTCTTATCTAATTAAATTGAGATCGAGAGGAGATAGTTGAAACTGGGGTCTAAGGCATAGGTTAGTAAGGCGATGCTTTGAGACTGGAAGGAGATGAGTGAAATTCACCAAATGGTTCTGAGAGGCAACTGATGATAAATAACTTGTCAAATTTTGTATACAATGTATTAGAATAGTTCGACAGTGCGCAATAAATATACGAAGTTGAGAAGACATGGGGAACACAAGCCTAATGTTCATCGTAGATTGATTTCAACCATAATCATCCAAGCCTTGTTAATTTTATCTAGTTACTACAAATCTCCCCTTTTCACTTTTGCGCACTTCCTGGTGATTTCAATAAGTTCGAGACAGATTTTTGGTGTATTCCTTGTGGGATCGACCCCAACCTAGTTGGTTATTATATTTTGACAGCGACCGCTTTATCCTTCTAAGGAGCGGTAGTTTGGCAATTATTAGTTCTCCATCCTACTATGAATGTATTGTTCACTATGTGTTAGAATTCGCACATTAATCTAAGGTTTCCAAAAGAGCCAGATTCTCCCATATGGGACCATGGGATAGTTGCATGAAGTGTTCCATCCTTAAGCTACCTTTTCTAAAATGTTACTAGATTTATTCTCCTTGATCCATTTATTGAAACAACCAAACATATCAACTTTAAGATTATACAGAAAAAGCTTGACTTCTTCTGCTTTTGGGGCTGATTCAAGCCCCTAATATGAATAAGCCTAATGTTCCATGTATAAATAATTATTTAGGGTTATAAATTGCCTCAGGATCACTAATCAACCTAGACACTTCAACCTCTCCATAATACCTTAAACATGTAAATCTGCTACCTAAATCAACTCTTTGTTGATTACCAATGGTGCCTATCATAGACTGATTCAGTCCAACATATTTTCTCAAGGTAGGCTTGGTCACCCATCCCCTAAAATACGGCATGTATTATTTTACATCACATTACAAGTGTTCGAGGTCTTCTTTATAGATGCAGTGAATTTTACAGGGTGCTCAATAGCAGGGGTAATGGTTGCATCATCAATTGTTACCATCTCTTTTGCAATCAAGGATAGTGAGTTATGTCTGGTTCTTTTCCTTCGTGCCCTATTTCTTCTACATCTTTGAGGGACCTCTTGAAACTCATTCGTATCTTGCCCTTTGAACTTGCAATCATCTTTACCATGTCCAAATTTCATATAGCATTGACAATATTTAGGTAGCCACTCATAATCTACTCATTGCTGGAAACTATTATTCATAGATTCAATTTCCATAGACTCTAGTAATGTTTGTGCTACATCAACCTCGACTAGTGTTCTAGCATATGTGATATGTTCCATGGTTGCTGTAATTTAATCTGAACATAATGGCTTGCCCACTGCACCCGAGAAATCAGGGGCTCACATGACCAACAGCCCACAAGTAGGGTAGGTAGTGAAATCCATAACGGTACTATTGTAATGTCATTCGGGTTAAATTCAAAATCTCTTAACCAAGCTTGAAGAATAAAAGGTTTATTATGATATGTATAGGGTCCCCTAGGAGGACCTTCTCACAATCCTATTTTTGAGAAAATTGGAATATGAAGTGTCATCATATGCCAAAATTTAGGGTTTTGAGACAAATCGCCAAACATTCACAATGAAGATCTCCAGGCTAAGCATATATAGTGTATATCCTATAACAAACCCAATGAGTAAAGCCAAATTAACAATGTGGAGACACCAATATATTTTGTAGAATTTAGCCATTTAATAATTTAGCCACAATTTCTACTTTAACACTACATCTCATGTATATATCACAACTACCCACTCCAATATTTCATAAGCCACCAACTTAAGCTCTTTCACACATTATATAAAGCATACTAATTCACTCTCACAAATCTTATATCACAATTCTTGAGTTAACATTCTTATGACTATAATTAACATCTAAAGTTCAAACTTAGAGTCTAGTAACATCATATACCACCAATGAAATATCCCGCATAATATACTAGTCCATCAAATAGATAAATCAATCTAAATTCCTTATTTCACTTAACTACGGCTTACAAGCACATCTTTTCCACAACATTACTACTACACCATAAAATTTACTATATATCCTCCCACATACTAAACTAGCTTACAAATACTACATAAAAATAAAGGGACCCTCTGTGTAGTAAAATAACATAATAACTATAGTCAATCTTAGTATTATTTATGGTCTATACAACATTCACCTCCCTTACATCACATCCACTTACCCATGCATACATCCCAACTACCTTCAAAATTCTATAAACACCACTGAGTCACCTTTTCTAAGATCTCACCAAGTGAATGCTAAATTTATTAATCATTAGCCGAAAAATCCTTTCATTTACAACCTATGATAGATTTCACTACTATAATATCTAGTCCTCATGGGATCCTTTCTTATTTCAACAAAAGACACAAATATTTTAACCAACCACTCTTTTTTTATCGATTACCATAAGCTTGCTAATTTTGGTACACCTTAACCAGTACCATAAGGACATAATAACTCCAACGCTCACTTCAAGGTTATGCAAGTACCACAAACCCTTTATCATTGTAAAGTTACCCTCACTTTTACTTCAAAACTTAGGACTTTATATCACTAACCATGGGATCATCTTACTATTCATAGGTAATAAAATTCTATTTACACTACCTCTGGAAATACTATCCTAATAGCCAGATAAATATCTTTCCCCTTAAGTGACATGCCTGCAATTAATTTTTTGAAAGGGAAAAATTACACATCTTACCTAGGGATGAAAAGTATGATTCATCGATATAAAGGTATACACCTGAATCCATATACCTTGATGCACCCTTGGACTCCTTATAAATCCTTGTGTTATTTTATAACCTTTTTTGATAACTCAATCATAAAGGATCACATTGTTAGGAATCTAAAATTTGATTACCTTGATAATGAGATATAGCCAATAAAATTAAAGAAAGGAAAGAATTTAGATAACTTTCGTATGGACAACACAATTACACGGTCTAGAATATGAATGTAATACCCCATAAAATTTTGTATCATTTTATGTTTGACCTTTTCGTATTCATAATATTGATTTGACATGATGTTTAGTCATGTTAAAAGGATAATTAAGGAAAGTTTTAGAATTTTTTATAAGGGTTTGCGGCTATTTTGAAACTCTGAGGCAGTGTGCCTTTATGCTATCACTGTTCTATAGAGGTTAGCCACCACGATATTGGTGTGATATAGAGGTCAACCTCCGCGATAACATCATTCCATGCCAAGGTGTTAATTTTATACAATTTTGTTTTTTTCACTTTGATCGAGGGGCTTTTTGGTCTTTTCACCCTTTCCTCAATTTATAAACATAAAAGGGACCCTTTTCCTTTAGTTTTCAAATATCAAACTCTAATTTATTCATATTTAACTCTCCAACCAAGAAAGCATAAGAGTTTTATGGAAAACTCATCATCTGCTACAAACTTCAAACTTATGTGTTTCAGGCACGTTTCTCTTCTCTAAACTTTAATTTTATATTGTGGAATTAATTTAATAGATTTTCACATAATTTAAATTGTGGGTTCTAAAATTGAGTTGAGGAGTTTTGGCTATTACTCATTGAATTACTTTTCCTATGCTTTGAATTAATTATTCATGCATTAAATTGATGTTTTAGGGACTGAATTGGTATATTATTTAAATAATTGGAATGGGAGACATGAGTTTTCCCAAAACTGGATGAATTTTGGTTAGGAATTGTATAAACCTCAAGCCACTTTGTGAATTTGATTTTAATTATGGGAAATTACATGATTTAATGGATAAATGGGTACATAAATAGATTTGGATAGCCTTCGTGGCCAAGGTTTGAATTTTAATGGAACTTAGGAGTCCAATTTGGTTGTATGAATTGGTTTGACATGTTTTATTTAGCTTGTAAGCAAATTGGCATGACGATACCAAGTGGTAAATGCCATAATAAATGACTCCCAGGTTAATGGTTAGATTTATGTGATAAATGGTTTTAATTTGAGCTTAAAAGAGGTTGTGTAGATTGTCACACATTATATAAAATTTTTTGGAATGGTTGGAGCCACGGTGGCTTTGGGCTTTCCTCAAATTTCCTCAATTTGTGTGGCCAACACACACTAACGCCCTTTCAGTAGGAGAAGCTGGACCCATATAGCCCATATTTTCCCTTAGCATGGATAGAGCTACACATTTTAGGTTAATCATTTTAACTGCTCATGTTCATGACCTTTACCCTATCCTGAGATCTTATATATATATATATATATACACACACAAATGTGTGTTTATGGGTTTGACTAATTTTGGACATGGCATTATGTTATCACTTCCTTTGAGTTACATGTCAGTCATTATCCCATTGACTGTCCTAGAATGCTATATCATTTCATGATGTAGGGTCCGAATATACTTCGATTGTTCTTATGTAGTATTAGGTGGATTAACATGTTCGTCGAGTTATTATGAAGTATTGATCCTCTATCCATTGAAAAGCTTTATCATTACATTATATTTTATTTATTTACTTATTACATGTGGATTATTTTTGGTAATAGTAGGGGGCATGTATCGACTTAGTAACTATTCTGGTTTTAGAGACTATTATGGATAGATGTGGGTTGGTTATTGTTTTGACTCTTAGTTTCGATGAGTTATTTATTCATCTTCTTACTATGGTTTAATAGGCTTCCGTATTGTTAATATTATTATATTTTGCTCATAAAGTTAGGTGATGGGGGTGGTCTCTGGTCCAGTGTGGGCATGGGATACCCGTCACGGCCAGGCACTGGTTCAAGTTATGACATGCTTGGTATAAGAGCATGGTTTAGTGTCATTAAGTGTCCACAAAATTTATATCGAGTAGAGTCTTTTTAATAGTAGTGTAGCATGCCATACTTATAAAAAGAAGGATACAAGGCATTTACGAATGTTTCCTTTTCTTGTGTTCTATTTCGAACTACGAAGTCTATTGTTATGAAACTTCTCTAACTCTTGGCTTCCTCGCATTCATATCATGCCTCCCAAAAAATCTGATATTCGTAGAAGCTCTGCTGAGAACTATGCTCCACCTAAAGATAATGTGGTGGGTACATACCCTGTGTATGGAGTGCAAACCCAATCTAGGGTCCATGCTCCTAATTATTGTAACGCCCCGAGTCTATACCTCGGATGCTACACGATGCTCATAATCCCAAAGGACCATAAGCTAACCCATGATCGGTACCTGCTGTAATAAATGAGTAATAAATACTGTAATAATTATAAAAATAGGCGGAACATATTCCATAAGGTTCAAATCTGTAAATAAAACTGAACACGGTATCAAAATACCAAAACTGAATATAAGTACTGAAAAAAAACTGAACAACTATCTGAAAATACTCTAGTCTGAAAAATCCTCTAAACTGTATGAACTGTGGAGTTGATAGGACAAGTCCCTAACTAAATCCAACTAATGAAAATAATATTGAAATACTGAAAACAACCATTTCCTTGAACTATAAGGACTTACCACTACGCTAACTACTAAAAATCTAAGCTTCTAAGGGTGCTCTTAAGATCGTACATTTGAACCTATGATATAAGACATCATAGCACAAAAGAAAAGCATGTGTCAGTACTTTGAATATACTGGTATGCACAGTGAGGTAAGCTAAAATGCACGGGTTCATATGCATGAACAATAATAACTGAATAACATATGACTGAACAAGAATACATGCATGAATACGTATACTGTAACTGAGATCGTGATAGTACTGAGTACAGAATCTGATTACTGAATTACTAATGTATGAGTTTACTGATACTGTATTTCTGATAACTAAATGACTGTATTAGACAGTCCTAATTTTTATGGAACTATACTGAGTTCCGTACTGAGTGAAGTGACTATACCAGATAGTCCTGAATCTATAGAACTGAACTTAGTTCTATTCTGAGATTGATACTGAAACGATACTGAGGGAAGTAATCATCTAATTGGAATGCCCTTTCTCTAACTAATTTGGGGTCCAACCTATAACACCAGTTGGAAGGGTGTCAATACCATGCCATGGGTAAGGACAAGTGTTGAGTCACCCTTATCTGGAAGGTACTCTAAATGAGAATAGTGGTACCCCCAACTGGTAGATAGATCACCTCATAAACCCTCAACTAGCAAGTTAATGTCTCAACCTATGTTGTCTACGCAGTTCTGGAATGCAAGGACAGCTTCTAAAGATTACACCCTCAACTGGCAGGTGAGTCCCCATCCTTGGGTTCACTCGGTGCTGATTCCTACTCCTAACAGAATAGACGCTGGACTGAACTATTACTGATCATATTGTATAACTGAACAGAACTAATTATACTGAACTGAACTGGACTGATTCTAAGCTTACTGAATTTTCCTAAGATCTATACTGACTGAATTCCATGAATCGTGACATGATTGATTCTACGCGGTGACTGACCATGGCTCTAGATAAGCAGCTAAATTGTCGGGTATTAAATACCCCCAAGACTCGATAGCATAAAGTTAAAAGACATGGAATAATCTTGAGACATGGTAATTAGCTACTTAGTCATCATTCATTCATTTGGGCATTCAAGTAAACACTTGCATGACATGAACTTGCATACATGCTAACATGATATAATTTCACTATTCAACTCACATGGATAATTCACTAAACATCTGTGGGGCACAATATATGCACATAATACTAACACAATATGTTGGCATCATGATTCAATTCCAATTACGCAATTCCAAGAGTTTCAACAGGGATTCAGATTAATAAGCACGCATATCAATTAACTCTACATGAATCTTTCAATAAATTATGAATACACTTTAATTCAAATGATGGAAATCATGAAATCACTCTACATGAACTTTAAAAGAGTTTCTTTGACTCCAAGGGTGGAAGGGACTCTTGGATGAACACTTCACTTACCTTAGTTGATGAATTTCTGAAAGTTAATGGTGAGTTCTTGAGTTCTTGATTTAAACTAGAGCACCTAGGGTTTTGGTCTTGAGTAAATTGGAGAATGAATGAGTATATTTGCTATCCAAAGGGCTTAATTTTGTGTTTTGGGGGCTGAAGGACATAGGAAAAAGACCCAAATACCCTAAGGATATGATTTTTTAATGACTGAAAAATTGTGTTACCGAAGCACATGCCGATACGCCATGTCGAGTACACATTGTGTCACTGGAATTCTGATTGAATCTTGGGAAAAACTATCTTATCGATGTGATGCGTCTTGATTGCTTCGACACACTATTTTTGGCAGTCAAACATCATCTAAACTAGGTTCGAAAAATCCAAAACTTGTTTGAAACACATATTGACATTCCTGATCATAAATTAACTCAAATATCAATATTTAATGGACGTAAAGGTCAAAAAATAAGATAGCCAACTTTCAAAGGCTAAAATAACACTAAGTCTGAATACTTAGCTAAAATATTCTAAGTTTGGGACCCCTTGACAAGCCTAAAGGACTGATTTAAGCTAAGAACTTTATGGGGTCTTATATTATCTCCCCCTTGGGGACATTCATCCTCAAATAAGACTGTTGAAACTTAGAATCCAAAGAGACCGAACTTAGATACTGGGAATGCACAACTGAAGTATGATATCATGATTGAGATCATAGATACACTGAATTATCATGCTGAGCATGCATATCTGATGCATGAGTATATAGATGAACATAATTCATGAACAAATGACAGAACATGAAATGGAAAATGATACCAAGTTTGTAACTGAAATTTGAACATGAAACTGAATAAGCTTAAGGAAAACTATTTCCTTGAGATGAATCTGATTTTACGGAGAAGAGGTGAGGATACTTGGTCTGCATATCTGCTTCTGCTTCCCAAGTATCTCCCTCAATGAACTAATTCTTCCATAGAACTTTATCTAGAGGGACTATTTTGTTCCTCAGCCTGTGAATCTGAAAATCAAGGATTTCGACTGAAATCTCTTCGTAAGAGAGGTTGTTCTGAACATCTATGCCCTCTATAGGGATTATGGCTGATGGTTCACCTATGCATTTCTTTAGCAAGGAGAGAAACATTGGATGGACTTTAGATAGATCTGAAGGCAGCTCAAGCTTGTAAGATGCCTTCCCAAAATGACTAAGAATTCTGTAAGGACCGACATTTTGGGGATTGAGCTTCCCCTTCTTTCCAAACTTCTTTACTTCTTTCATAGGAGAGATCTTCAAGTACACATAGTCACCAATCTCAAACTCAAGATATTTTCTGCGCACATCTGTGTACAATTTCTGTCGGCTCTGAGCTATGTTAAGTTTTTCCCTAATCAATTGGAATTTCTCTAAGGTATCAAACACCAAGTCAGGCCCTACCATTGAGGCCTCACTCACTTCAAACCAACCAATGGGAGATCTACACCTCCTCCTATAAAGCACCTCAAATAGAGCTATCTGAATACTGGAGTGATAGTTGTTTTTATATGCGAACTCAATCAAAGGAAAGTGGTCATCCCATCTACCTTTAAATTCTATCACACATGCTTGTAGCATATCCTCTAAAGTCTGAATGGCCCTTTCTACTTGACCATCTATCTGAGGGTGAAAGGCTGTACTGAGGTAAACTCGGGTACTAAGACCCTTTTAGAATGCTTTTCAGAAATAAGAGGTAAACTGGGTACCTCTATCTGAGATAATGGACAATGGAACACAGTGCAATCTAACTAACTCCCTCATATAGTGTTTGGCATAATCCTTGACTGAGTAAGAGGTATAGACTGGTAGGAAATAAGTTGATTTGGTCATCTTATCTACAATGACCCAAACTAAATCTTGTTAACAACGAGTATGAGGCAAACCCGTCAAAAAGTCCATGTTCACTTCTTCCTATTTCCAGGTGGGAATGCTGAACTCCTTCAAGGACCCATAAGGCTTCTGATGCTCAATCTTAACCTGCTGACATGTGGAGCACATAGCCACAAATTCTTCTATATTTATCTTCATCCAACTCCACCAATAGATCTCCCTCAAATCACGGTACATATTAGTGGCCCCTGGATGAATAGAGTAGCGTGCACCATGCGGTTCTACAAGAATTCACTGCCTTAAGTCATCTACGTCGTGCACAGATAGTCAACCCTGACAATGCAAAATACCATTTCCCCCTTAAGAGAAAACCTCTACTTTCTGATATCTGACTGATTCTTTCAACTTGACAAAAATGGGATCCTTATCCTTCTTTTCCTTTACCTTGGAAACCAGGGATGATTCTGAACTACTCTACACCCATACACTACCTTCTGCTGAATCGACTAAGCGGACACCTAGTTGGGATAGCTGATGAACTTCCTGAGCTAACTTCTTCTTACTATCCTCGACATGAGTATTACTACCCATAGAAATCCTACTAAGAGCATCAGCTATAATATTGTCCTTGTTCGGATTATACAGGACAATCATGTCATAGCCCTTCAATAACTCCAACCAGCTTTTCTGGCAGAGTTTTACATCTTTTTGAGAGAACACATACTGTAGGTTCTTATGATCAGTGAACACATCAACGTGCACCCCATACAAATAGTGCCTCCAAATCTTTAAGGCAAAAACTACTATTGCTAACTCAAGATCATGAGTAGGGTAATTCTTTTCATGGGGTTTAAGCTGCCTAGAGGTATAGGCTATGACCTTACCTCTCTACATCATACATACCCAAATCTAAATCTAGAAATATCACAATACACAACAAAGCCGTCTGAACTATCTAGTAAGTTCAAAATTGGAGCTGTAGTGAGTTGAGTCTTCAACTCCTGAAAACTCTTTCCACAAGAATCTGACCACTAGAATTTGACTTTTTTTAGTCATTCTAGACATAGGGGATGCAATAGATGAAAATCCCTTAATAAACTATCGGTAATAGCCAACCAAACCCAAGAAACTCCTGATATCTGATGGAGAGATAGGCCTGGGCTAGTTTCTCACTACTTCGGTCTTTTGGGGATCAACTCAAATGCCATCATTGAAAATTATATAGCTAAGGAAGGGTACTGACCTTCGCCAAAATTTGCACTTACTGAATATGGTGAATAACTGATGGTTTCTGAGAGTCTGTAATACTATTCTGAGATGGTCTGCATGATTATGCTCACTGTAGGAGTAGACGAGAATGTCATCTATGAAGACTATGACAAATATGTCCAAGTACTTCTTGAACACATGGTTCATCAAGTCCTTGTAATCTGTTGGGGCATTGGTAAGACCAAAGGACATGAATAAGAATTCAAAGTTACCAAATTGAGTTCTGAAAGCTATTTTCGGGATGTCACACTCCCTGACTCTGAGTTGATGATAGCCTGATCTGAGGTCTATCTTAGAGAAATAACTGGCACCCTAAAGATGGTTAAACAAGTCATTAATTCTAGTAAGTGGATACTTATTCTTGGTCGTGACCTTATTTAACTGATGTTAGTTAATGCACATTCTGAGAGAACCATCTTTCTTATACATGAATAAAATTGGTGTGCCCCATGGGGACACACTAGGTTAGATTAATACCTTATCTAGGAGATCCTTTAACTTTTTCTTTAATTATTTGAGTTCTGTTGGAGCCATTTTGTATGGAGAGATAGATATGGGCTGAGTATCTAGGAGAAGATTAATTTCAAAATCAATTCCCTTTCGGGAGGAACTCTAGAAAGGTCTTCGAGAAACACATCTGGGAATTCAAATGATACTAACACTGATTTAAGAGTAGGGGTTTTTGAACTATAGTCCTGGACTCGAACGAGATGGTAGACACATCCCTTAGCTATTAATTTTCTAGCCCAAAGGTAAAAAATAAGCTGACCCCTAAGTGTTGAAGTATTACCCCTCCATTCTAGGCCGGGTTCATTTGGAAATTGAAACTAAACAATTCTATTTCTGCAGTCAACTAAGGCATAGCAGGAATGAAGCCAATCCATACCGATAATAACATCAAAATTTATCATCTCTAATTTGACTAAGTCTGTTGAAGTGACTTTCTGAGATATAATAACTGAACAGTTCTAGTATACCCACTGGGCTATGATAGA
The DNA here is from genome assembly GCF_002878395.1 of Capsicum annuum. Lineage (NCBI taxonomy): Eukaryota > Viridiplantae > Streptophyta > Magnoliopsida > Solanales > Solanaceae > Capsicum > Capsicum annuum. The sequence goes on from NC_061116.1 coordinate 123,286,655, forward strand.
TTTACCCACTGGGGTAGAGACTGAGAAAGGCTCTTCTAGGATTTTAAGACTTACTCTGAAGTCAACAGCTATAGAAAGAGTAACCAAGGACAAAAAGGCTCCTAGATCTAGCAAAGCGTAAATATGCAAATGATAAAATTGTAACGTACCAGTGACCACATTAGGAGAACTCTCCTTATCTTGTCAAGACCAGAGAGCATAGAGTCTGTTTGGGTGTTGCTCACTGGTTGCACTAGAAGTGGCACCCTACTGATTTGGGCAACCGAACTGAGCTGGGTCACAGTTATTCTAACCCAGAGAACCTAACTGGGGATAATCGCTTACTCTGTGGCCTAGATTTCCACACCCAAAACACACATAGCTCCCTGCTCTACAGATACCCTGGTGGTTTCTGCCACACTTTTGACAAAGGAGATTAGTTCGAGTACTGCTAATACTACCCTAGGGTTTAGGGTCTGGTTCCTTATCCCTATTGCCATCTTTGAATTTTGGCACAGGAGCACTGGTTGAGGACGAAGCTGGAACTAAAGATTTTAGGCAATACTGAGAATGATTCCCACTCTCTGACTTAGGCTGCGTGAAGTTAAAAATACCTATTCTCAGTCTCTTTTTCTCCCTCTCCTTCTCCCTATTTTTATCCTCCTCTATCTACTGATCATGGACCATGATCCTGGATATATCTATCTCCTTAATCAATATTGTGGTCCTACACTCTTTGACCACGATACTAGACATCTCTGATACAAACTTACTTATTTGAGATATGATGTCTGCCACCACATGAGGAGCATATCTATATTATTGAGTAAACTTGAGAGAATACTCTTTCACCATCATATTGCCCTACTTTAGATTGATAAATTTTAGAACTTTCACTTCCCTCAACTCCAGTGGGAAGAACCTATCTAGAAAAGTAGTGGAAAACTCCTCCCACTCTATGGGCCCTGCATCTATGGCCCTCTCTACCTTCCATTATTTAAACCATGAGTGAGCCACATCCTACAACTGATATGCAGCCAACTCAATACTTTCAACAGTAATCACCCCCATAATATCAGTAACCTTTTGTACCTAATCAAGAAATTCCTGAGGGTCTTCATCTGACTTAGACTTGATAAATAATGGAGGGTTTATTCGAGTAAAGTCCTAAATCCTGGAAGTAGCAGTATTAGCCACTAGGCTAGTCGGAACAGCAGCTAGGCATTTATTCTGGGCTGCCACAGAATGAGCTAGGGTGGTGAAGGCTTCTCTGAACTTAGCGTGGGAGACGTGTTTGTCCAGTGGATCTGGATGGATGGGTTGGGGTTCTGGATGGTCTCCTGTTCCTCTTTGCTTAGTCTACTTTAGAGGCATATTTCTATAAATAGAAGAGAAAGGATTAGACTAAGAGTTTAACAGGAGCTCATACTCACTCGCACGAATGAATACTGAAATAAGGGAAACTTTTTCTAAAATATCCCATAGAATCCTGTCCATAAGTATGGCGTGCTACACACCCACACAAAAGACTCTACTAGATGCAGCTTTCAAACTTCTTGGAACCTTAGGCTCTGATACTAAGTTTGTAACACTCCAAGTCTGTACCCCGGACGCTACATGGTTCTCATAATATTGAAACACCACAAGCTAACCTATGACTGGTACCTGCTGCAATAACTGTATAATAAATATTGTAATGATTATGAAAATAGAAAGAACATATACCATAAGGTTTAAATCTATAAATAAATCTAAACAAAGAATCAAAATACCAAAACTGAATATAAGTACTGAAAAACTAAATAACTATCTAAAAGTACTTTAGTCTAAAATCGTCTAAACTGTCTAAATTGATGGAACAAGTCCCTAACTAAATCGAACTACTGAAAGTAATACTAAAATACTAAAAACAACTATGTCCTCAAAATATGAGGACTCACCACTACACTGATTGCTAAAAATCTAAGCTGCTAGGGCTCTCTAGAGCCCGTGCGTCTGAACCTATGATATAAGACATCATAACATAAAAGAAAAGCATACATCAGTACTTTGAATATACTGGTATGCTAGTGAGGTATGCTGAAATGCATGGGTTCATATGCATGAGCAATAGTAACTTAATAACATGAGTATGACTGAATAAGAATACATGCATGAATATGATTACTGTAACTGAGATCGTGATAGTACTGAGTACGAAATCTAAATACTGACTTACTAATGTCTAAGTTTATTGATACGGTATATCAGATAACTAAATGAATGTATCTAATAGTCCTAATTTTTGTGGAACTATACTGAGTTCTGTACAGAGTGGAATGACTATACCTGATAGTTCTAAATCTGTAGAACTGAACTGAGGTCTATTTTGAGACTGAGACTAAAATTGAGACTATATAAAGTAATCATCTAATCGATATGCCCCTTGTCTAACTAATTTAGGGTCTAACCTATAACCCTAGTTTGAAGGGTGTCAATACCGTGCCACGGGTATGGACAAGTGTTGAGTCACCTTCATCTGGCAGGCACTCTGAATGAGAATGGTGGTACCCTCAACAGGCAGGTAGATTACCTCATCAACCGTCAACTGGAAGGTTGATGTCTCAACTTACGCTGGCTATATAGTTCTGGAATGCAAGGACTACTTCTAAGGATTTCACCCTCTACTGTTAGGTGAGTCTCCATCCTTGGGTTCACTCGGTGTTGAATCCTACTCCCAACTGAATAGATGCTGGACTGAATTCTAAATTGTATTAGGTTAGACTGAACTATTACTGATCATACTATATAACTGAACTGAACTGAACTGGACTAATTATGAGCTCAATGAATTTTTCTAAGTTTTATACTGACTGAATTCTACTAATCGTGACATGACAAATTCTACATTGTGACTGACCATGGCTCTAGACATGTAGCTAAATTTATGGGTATTAAATACCCCCAGGACTCGATAGCATAAACTTAAAAGATATGGTATAATCTTTAGACATGGTAATTAACTACTTAGTCATCATTCATTCATTTGGGCATTCAAGCAAACACTTGTATGAGATGAACTTGCATATATACAAACATGATATAATTTCACTACTTAACTCACATGGACAATTCATCAAACACTTGTGGGGCACAATATATGCAAATAATACTAATATATGCACATACTACTAACACAATATTTAGGAATCATAATTCAATTACAATTACACAATTCTAAGAATTTCAACACGGATTCACATGAATAAGCACACATATAAATTAACTCTACATGAATCTTGCAATAAATCATGAATACACTTTAATTCAAATTATTGAAATCATGAAATCATTCTACATGAACTTTAAAAGAGTTTCTTTGACTCCAAGGGTGGAAGGGACCCTTGGATGAACACTTCACATACCTTAGTTGATAAATTTCTGAAAGTTAATGGTGAGCTCTTGAGTTCTTGATTTAAACTTGAGCACCTAGGGTTTTGTTCTTGAGTAAATTGGAGAATGAATGAGTATATTTGTTATGCAAAGGGCTTAATTTTGTATTTTGGGGGATGAAGGACATAGGAAAAAGACCCAAATACCCCAAGGATACGGTCTTCTAATGACTAAAAAACTGTGTTGTCGACGTGCAGGCCGATGTGTCGTATAATTGGCATCAATGCGATAGCATACGCGCAGCGTTGAGTTCACGTTGGTTCACTGGATTTGCATCGAACCTGGGGAAAAACTATCTTATAGATGCGATGGTCGATGTGATGCATCGATATCGCATTGACCCACTATTTTGGGCATTCAAAGATGATCTAAACAAGGTTCAAAAAATTTGAAACTTGTTCGGGAACATCTATTGATATTCCTGATCACGAATTAACTCAAATATTAATATTTAATCGATGTAAAGGTCAAGAAATAAGATTTCCAACTTTCAAAGGCTAAAATAACACTAAGTCTGAATACTTAGCCAAAATATTCTAAGTTTGGGACCCTTTGACAAGCCAAAAGAACTTATTTAAGCTTAGAAATTTATGGGGTTTTACAATTATACAGCCCCATATGGAGTTCTACCTTTCTCCATTAGTCCTCCTCAAGCTTCTCATGCTGGTGACACTTATGCTTAGTCGCCTCAGGAGATATCTAACACGGCTTCTGACGGTCTATTGATTTGCATACTCAGTTAGTGATATCTCAGTCTTATTAGTCGAATTATGTTTTTTCTACTGCTTCTTCATCTGAGGTCACTTGGGTTGACCATTTCAAGAGGTTTCATCCCCCAAACCTTTACAGGTTCTAAGGATGAGGAGAATCCCCCAACCTTCACAAGAACTGACTTAAAATCGTCTCTACGCACTTGCTACTCGCTAGAAATCTAAGGCATTTATAGATGTTATTAATGGTATGTTACAAATATTCTCCCATGATATTTATTTTTTGATTGATCTGGATTCTACCCTATCTTATATAATTTCTTATGTGGCTGTGCATTTTGTATTTGGTCTTTGTGGATAAGAAAATCTATAGGGGTTGTGTAGTGTCTATATTTTATAAGGAGACATTGGTGGATTTGATAGAGTTGGATATGGTAGATTTTAATTTGATCTTGGGGATAGAGAGGCTTTATTCGTGCTTACTACTCAGGATAGTAGGACCCAAAAGGTCATTTTCTAACTCCCTAATGAACTGGTATTAGAATGGGATGGGACTTCCATAGTACCCAAAGGGAGGTTTCTTTCATATCTTAGAGATCAAAAATTGACTCTAAAAGTCCTTCTTTGCTTTTTGTGCCTGTGGTTAGTGAATTTCCTAAAGTGTTTCCCGATGATCTTCCTAGAATTTGTCCTAATATGGAAATAGATTTTGGGATTGATATTCTACTGTATACTCATCCTATTTCTATTCCTCCTTATAGAATGGATCTAGCTGAGTTAAAGGAGCTAAAGGAGTAATTGAAAGATCTTCTTGATAAAGGGTTCATTCGTCCTAGCGTTTCTTCATTGGGGTGCCCATGAACTTTTTGTGTGAAAAAAAAATAGCTCCCTTCGGATACGTATAGACTATCGCCAGCTGAATAAGGTGACAGTGAAGAATAAGTATTCTTTTTCTAGGATTGATAATCTTTTCGATCAGCTTTAGGGTGCTAGATGTTTCTTTAAGATTGATCTTCGTTCTAGTTATCATCAGTTAGAAATTAGGGAGGTTGATATTCCCAAGATTGCTTTATGAACCCGGTATGGTCACTATGAGTTTTTGGTGATGTCATTTGGGTTGACTAATACTCTGGATGCTTTCAAGAATCTTATGAATTAGGTTTTCAAGAAGTTTTTAGATTTATTTATGATAGTTTTTATTGATGATATCTTGGTGTATTCTAGAGTGAAGAGAATCATGTCAATCACCTTTGAATGCATACTCTTAAGGATTAGAAGTAGTATGATAAATTTTATAAGTGTGAGTTTTGGTTGGATGTTGTGACTTTTCTTAGGCATGTGGTATCCTATGAGGTGATCAAGGAGGATCTACAGAAAGTTGAGGAAGATAGGAGATGGCCTAGACCCACGAATCCAACTAACATTAGGAGCTTCTTGGGTTTGGCAATATTACAGGATGTTTATGGAGAGTCTCTCGTCTATTGCTGCTCCATTAACAAAGTTGACTTAGAAAAAGGTAAAGTTCTTGTAGTTTGATTCTTGTGTGGGTAGCTTTGAGAAGTTGAATGATAAGTTGACTTCTGTGCCAGTTTTGACATTGCCTGAGGGTACTGATGGTTTTGTGGTGTTTTATAATATGTCCCATGTGCAACTGGGTTGTGTTTTGATGTAGCATTGTAAGGCTGTATCCTATGCTTCTAGGAAGATTAAGGTCCATGAGAGAAATTATCTGACTCGCGACTTGGATTTGGCAGTGGTGATTTTTAGTTTGAAGATCTGTGCCATTATTTATATGGGGGTATATAGACATCTAGTCAGATTATAAGAGCTTACAATATGTGTTTACACAGAAGGAGTTGTAATCTTAGGTAGAGGCAGTGGCTTGAATAGCTTAATAATTATGACATGACCTTTGCTTACCATCCAGGTAAAGCTAATGTTGTTGCTAATGCTCTTCGCGGGTTATCTATGTGTCACGACCTGAGACTACCCATAGTCATAACACGGTGCTTAGAACCACAAGTAATCCCAAGCTAACCCATGTACTAGTGTGAAACTTGAGAAACTAATTTAATATATATATATATATATATATATATATATATATATATATATATATATATATATATATATAAAGAAAAATTCTAAATAACTGAGCGAAAACATAATCATCATGAGATATGCTATTTCAATACATAACTGATCAAAGTTTACGACACTAAAATCAAACAGAGACGAACTTAAATTGCAAATACTGACTCTAAATGACCATCTATGAAGTCTCTACTATACTGAGTATTGGTAGTCGGGACATGAACCCTAACTATCCCCAATCAATAAATAAGAACAATAAAAATAAAATACAGGACCTGTAACTGACTTGAGTCCTTGAAATAGTAAAACTCATCACTTGTTGGCTGAATGTTGTGAACTGTCTGACCCTGGTGTGTGGGCTACATCTTGTACCTACATCATAGAGGAATGTAGCTACAAACACATATATGTGGTCAGTACTTGGGAATATACTAAGTATGTGAGACATGCACTAAATCATCCAGATACTTGATGTATGCTTTAAAATTGAGGACACAAGCTATTTGCTAAAATATGTAAATAAAACATGTCTGTACGTAAAAACTATAAGGCATAGTGAAATTTCTAAATCGTGAGCTGAAGCACTTTTACAAAATAGGAAGTGGTAAAAACATGAATACCATATGTAAGTTTCAAGTCCAAGCTAAATAGGCTATAAAACCGTACCGAGGAGCATGAATGCATGAACATATAAAATGAATGCATGACCAAGTAAGGAATAAGTTGAAATAATCTATAAAACTAGATTACTGATAAAATGAACACTTGGTCATGCAAACTTGAGCTGATGTGGTTTGAGTACAGTACTGAGACTGTGGGAGCTAACTACAACCGATATGCCCCAATCTAAGCAAATCAAGGTCCAAGCTGTAACCCCAGTTGGAAGGGTGTTTTTACCTTGCTAGAGGTACTGGCACTGGTTATGTGGATCCACTAAAATGATATCCCAAATGACTAGGTGTCACCCTCGACTGGAAGGTGCCCCTAAAAGAGTATTAACCCTCTACTAGCAGGAAGACCTTTCATACCTACGCTGGCTACATAGTTCAAGAACTCATGAATACAACTAAAGGTCTTACCCTCGACTGGAAGAAAAGCCTTCATTCCAAAATTTGCTCGGTGCTAAGTTCTACTCCCAACTAAACTGACATAGAAGCATAAACTAGTACATGCACTGATAACTGATATGCTCAAATATGGTATTCTAAAAATAATAGTTCATGCATAATCTAAATTAATCATAAATATGTTAACTGATATATTTAGCATGATATAATACTGGTGAGTGCTCATTATAAAAATGTTATATATTTCATGGTACAATCATGGTATGAATAACTTAAAATCTTGAAAACTGTAGCATGCATGATCATCAAGGTATCAAGTGTTCAGAACCCACCAGCATTGAAAAGTACAATTAAATACGATAATTTGAAAGTAATGATATGATAAGAAATTTCATGACTTAAACTTAAGAATACACCAACTTCATCAATGTAACGAATTATCATGATTAAAGTACAAAAGAATAATTGAAATTTTGAAGGAATACTATTTCATGGTTGAATTAAAGAATTACATGGAGGAAATCATGGAATTTATACTTTTCATGGAACCCTAAATAACAATAGAATTAAACTTAAGAATTGGGGAAAACATTAGGACTCAATGGGTGAAAGGAGCCTATTGATGAATATCCCACATGCCTGAATTTCATGACTTCCTGAAGGGAAGCATGAATTTTGTTCCTTGGAAGTTGAATTCTTGAAGAAAACCCCTTATTTGGTGTTCTTGAGTATTTAGGAAAAGTGGGATTGTGTAATTGGTGTGTTTTGGGGTTATGGGATGATCAATTCATGTTACTATTAGTTATAGGATAGTTTTAGATATAAATGACCAATTTACCATTAGAAAAGTAAAGAGAAAAGCGAATTTTAGCATTTCTGGACAAGGTTCGTGTTATGCTGCTTATCGTAGAGAATAAGGTCCATGCCACGCTAAAATTGTAGACCCTCACTGGTTCCTCATGAAAATGTGCATAACTTTTTGCTCAGGTATCAAATAAGGAAAAAATGAATGCATTGGAAAGAGGACACATTTATATATAATTTGGTGTCTTGACCTCAGAAATTCCATATATTTCAAAAGTTATACACAATCCAAGTTTACCCTTGTAGAATCAAATACCAAAATTTTATCGAATCAATAGCTCTTAACTCAACTTTGCTCTAAGTGTTTCCTATGAACAAGTTTCACCTTATAAGCACTCTTCCCACTAGGATAATGATAATGAGAAAGATATTCATATACAAATAATTAGATTAGAGCTTATACACATAGAGATTAGAGCTTAATCATAACCAATTCAAACTTAGATTCTAATACTTAACATGGATATCCCCAAAATATTAAAGAAATATACTAACTTAGTACTATTGGATAGGAATCATGAAACACTAATCCAAATAAAATTTTATGAACATAATCAAACTTATCAAGCTCTTCCATCATTGCGGTCACTGCTTAATCCCTATCTCGACTAAAGCATCAACATACTGTAAGTCTCCCTTAACTGAGAAGTCTATCTCAAAGTGTTATTAAACAAACTACACAATAGCTTTCTAGCTCCATGGATACATAATCTACAAAATTTAGATAAACACTATCCCCACTTTACTATTGCTAAACTTCTAGGTTCATGCTTCTAACTCTAGATCATATGTTGTCGTAGGATTCTAAGAAGGGATTTGAGGGCACATCTGACCTTGGATCAATGCACGATTTTCATAAATAATAATAAACTCTTTCAAACTTTAAAACTTAAAGTCACTAATGGGACCTTTTTGAGCCCGCATGCAATCTCATAACTGTCTGTGGAGATTGTCTAAGAAAACTTCATCTGTAGGAATTTAAGCTTGATTATTTCTATTACCTCAAAAATAAGGCAGAGTTGAGATGAATGGAGTAACGTAAGAATCTGCATAAGTTTCTTTGATAACATCTCTATAGCATGATCTACGATATGAAAGAAGGAAAATATTTCTTAAATTTCCTTTAGTCTCTCAAAGAAAAGGACAGACGTCTTTGTGTCATTCCATAATCCTCTACTAGACATGGATGCATAGACACCCTAGGACACTTGAACTTTGTGCTCTAATACCAAGTTTGTCATGACCCAAGACTACCCCCTAGTTGTAACACAGTGCTAAAAAATACAAGTGATCCCAAGTTAAAGCATATACTGGCATGAAACTTGAGCAACTAATTTAATATATATACAAATACTAAATAACTGAGCAGAAAAATAATCTTCTTGAGATAAGTTATTTTAATACATAACTGATCAAAGTTTATGACACAAAAATCTGAGAGTGGTGAACTTAAATTACAAAAACTTACTCTGACTGGCCATCTATGAAGCCTCTACTATACAGATTATTAGTCGATACATGACCCACAACTATCCATAATTAATACATAAGAACAATAATAAAAAAATACGAGCATTACAACTTACTTGAGTTCTCAAAATAGGAGAACTTATCACCTGCTAGCTGAATTTTGTGAACTGTCTAACCCTAGTGCGTAGGCTACATTTGGTACCTATATTATGGAGGAATGTAGCCACTAATGCATATATGTTGTCAGTACTTGTGAATGTACTGACTATGTGAGACATACACTAAATCATCTGGATATTTAATGTATGCTTTAAAATTGAGGACATAAGTTATTTGTTGAAATATGCATATAAAACATATTTGTATGTAAAAATTATAAGACAAAGTGAAATTTCTAAATCATAAGTCGAAACACTTCTATAAACTGGGAAGCAGTAGAAAGAATATCATACGTAAGTTTTAAGTCAAAGTTGAATAGGCTATAAAAGTGTACTGAAGAACAGGTATAAATACTGAGCATAAATGCATGAACATGTAAAACAATTGAAAGACCATGTAAAGGACGTACAAAAATAGTCTATAAAACTAAATAACTGAACAACTGATAAACTAAACACTTGGTCATGAAAACCTAAGTTGATGTGGTATGAGTACTGAATTGAAACTATAGGAGCTAACCACAACTGACATGCCAAAACTAGAGCAAATCGGGGTCCAACCTGTAACCCCAGTTGGAAGGGTGTTGATACCTGGCCAGGGATACTGATACTGGCTATGTGGATCCACTAAACTAATATCCTAAAGGACTAGGGAGTCACACTCGACTGCCACGTGCCCTTCAGAGAGTATCAACCTTTCATACCTATGCTGGCTAGGTAGTATCAAAGTCTTCATTCCTAAATTTGCTCGGTGCTAAGTTCTACTCCCAACTGAACTAACACATTAGCATAAACTAGTACATATACTAATAACTTATATGCAAAAATATGGTATTCTGAAAATAACATTGCATTTAATCTAAAGTAATCATAAACTTGTTAACTGATGTATTTAGAATGATATAATACTGGTGAGTTCTTCTTATGAAAATGTTATAAATTTCATGGTACAAGTATGGTATGAATAACTTAAAATCCTAAAAATTATAGCATACATGATCATCTAGGTGTTGGGTGTTCATAACCCATCAGTATTGAAAAATACAATTATATATGATAATTTTAAAGTAATGAAATGATAAGAAATTTCATGACTTAAACTTAAGAATCCAACAATTTCATCAATGTAAAAAATTATCATTGTTAAAGTGCGGAAGAAAACTTGAAAATATAAGGGAACACTATTTTATGATTGAATTCAAAAATTACATGGAGGAAATCATGGAATTTATACTTTTCATGGAACTCTATATCACAATAGAATTAAACTTGAAAATTAGGAGAAACTTTGGGACTCAATGGGTGAAAGAAACCCATTGATGAATATCCCACATCCTTGAATTTCCTGACTTCTTGAAGGGAAGCATGAATTTGGATCCTTGGAAGCTGAATTCTTGAAGAATATTACTTATTTGGTGTTCTTGAGGATATGGGAGAAGAGGGATTGTGTAATTAGTGTGTTTTGGGGTTATGAAATGATCAATTCACATTACTATTAGTTCTAGGATAGTTTAGAACATAAACTACTAATTTACCCCTAAAGATAAAAGCGGATTGTAGCATTTCAGAAAATTTTTCATGCCACGCTACTTATCATGGAGAATAAGGTCCATGTCACGCTGAAATTGCGACCCTCGCTGGTTCCTCACAAAAATGCACATAATTTTTCCTTCAGGAATCGAATTATGGAAAAAGCAGATACATTAGAAAGAGGACACATTTATCTATAATTTTATGAGTGTTGATTTCAAAAACTCCATATAATCTAAAAGTGATACATGATTTAATTTGACCCTTTTAGGATCGAATACCAGAATTTGGTTGAATTAAAAGCTTTTAACTCAACTTTGCTCTAAGTGGTTCCTATGAACATTTTTTTTACCTCATAAGCTCTATTAACACTAATATAATGATCATGACACATATATACACGTAGAATGATAATTCAAATTCTAGCTAGAAAATATGGGGTGTTACACTATAGGAAGCTTATCTCATATGGATAAGGAGAAGAGAAGATTAGTGAAGGATATTCATAGGATGGAAAACTTGCGAGTTCGTCTTTTGGACTCTGGAGATGGAGGAGTTATTGTTCAGGAAGTGGATTAATCATCTTTTGGTGTTTCTTTTGATCTATACTTATGCAAATTAAGGATAATGTAGGTCATCAAAAGGTTATGACTTTCAAGATTGAGGGATATAGTATTTTTAGGTTCCAAGGTAGGTTGTATATTCCTAACGTTGATGGGCTGTAGGAAAGGATCTTGACTGAGGTCCATGAGTCCAGGTATACAGTTCATTCGGGTTTGACTAAGATGTACCATGACTTAAAGGAAATCTACTGGTGGACTAATATGAAGAGAGATATGGCAAACTTTGTTTCCAAGTGTATGGTTTGTCAGTAAGTCAAGGTTGAGCACTTGAGGTCTGGTGTCATGTCTCCAAAAATAGAACTACCTATATAGAAGTGGGATATGATCAATATGGATTTTATTACGGGTCTTCCACAGTCTCACGGTTAGTATGATTTGATTTGGGTCATTGTGGATAGGATGACTAAGTTTGCTCGCTTTTTGCCTATAAGGACTAACTACTCAGGAGAAGATTATGCTAAGTTATTCATTCAGGAAATTATGAAATTGAAAGGTGCGCCAGTGTCTATTATTTCAGGTCGAGCTATGCAATTTTTATCTCTCTTCTGGCATTCATTCTAGAAAAGTTAGGGTATACAGGTGAACCTTAATAGTATTTTCCATCCTCAAATAGATGGGCAAGTGGAGTATGCTATTCAAACTTTGATGGATATGCTAAGGGCTTTTATGATTTAATTTAAAGGTATTTAGGTTGATCACTTGCCTCTTATTGACTTTTCACATAACAATAGTTATCATTCGAGCATTCAGATGGCTTCTTTTGAGGCTCTTTATGTTAGGAGGTGTAGATCTTCAATTGGGTGGTTTGAGGTTGGTGAAACTAGGTTATTTTGTCCTAACTTGGTTCAAAAAGACATGAAGAAGGTGAAAGTGATTAGAGAAAGACTTAAGATTACTCAGAGTTGCCAAAACTCTTATATAGATATAAGGAAAAGAGAATTAGAGTTGAAGTAGATGATTGGGTATTCTTGAAGGTGTTTTATATGAAAGGATTCATGAGGTTTGGGAATAAGAGGAAGCTCAATCCTCGTTATGTTGGTCTATATAATATTTTGAGGAGAATTAGGAATGTTGCTTATGAGTTAGAATTACTTGCGAGTTTGGGTTATAATTAATCGTGTTTCACGTCTATGCTGAAAAGTGTGAGGGTGGTCATTCTTTGATAGTGCCTGTTGAGGATGTTGGTGTTATGCATTCACTATACTATAAGGAATTCCCGATTGAGCTATTAGATAGGTAAGTTTGATAGCTTCAGTGAAGATCCTTCGGAGAAATCAAAAGGTAGAAGAGGCCACCTGGGAAGTTGAGGGAGATATGATGGCCAAGTATCCATTCTTGGTCCCCGTGTTAGATAAAAGTGCTTCAAGATGAGTTTTGTTTTCCTTTAGTTACTTTTCAAATTTGTCATTTGATTCTGGTATATTCTTGCTATTCTCGTACTAAAAGTGTCCAAACTCATCATTCGGGGATAAAAGATTCTAAGAAGGAATAATATAACACTCCTTCAAATTTTGATCAGTTTATATTTGACCTTTCCATATTCAAAATATAGATTTTTGACTTGAATCATATTTAGGGGTGCTAAGAAGGTAATTTGGAAAAGTTTTGGAATTTTTCAAAAGGGTTGGGGGTTATTTTGTAACTCCGAGGCAGTGTGCCTCCACGATATCACCATTCCACAAAGGTTAGCCTCTGCAATATTGGTGTGGTACGGAGGTTAACCTTAGCGATAAAGGCGTGCCAGGCTAAGGTATTAATTTTATACAGGTTTATTTTTTTTCACTTGGTATGAGGGGCTTTTGGGTCTTTTTACCCTTTCTATGATTTATAAACATAAAAGGGACCTTTTTCCTTCGATTTTCAAAGATCAAACTCTACTTTATTCATCTTTAACTCTCCAACCAAGAAAGCTTAAGGGGTTCATAGAGAATTCATTTTCTGGGCTTCAAACTTCAAATTCTTGTGTGTTTCAGGAATGTTCCTCCTCTTTAAACATTAATTTTACATTGTGTCATTAATTTAATGGATTTTTATATGATTTAAATTGTGGGTTTTGAAATAGGGTTGAGGGGTTTTGGTTATTACTTATTGAATTACTTGTCACATGCTTTGAATTGATTATTCGTGCTTTAGACTAATGTTTTGAGACTGAATTAGTATATTATTTAAATGATTGGAATAGGGGACATGGGTTTTCCTCAAATTAGATGAATTTTGGCTTGAAATTGCATGAACCTCCACCCACTTTGTGAATTTGAATTTAATTATGGGAAACTGTATGATTTAAACTTGCTTTTGAACTCAATGCATTTGATTAATGGATAGATGAATATATAAATTGATTTGGATGGTCTTGGTGTCCATGGTTTGGATTTTAATGGAACTTGGGAGTCCAATTTGGTTATGTGAATTGGTTTGGCATGTTTAAGTTAGCTTGCAAGCATATTGATATAACGATACCAAATGGTAATTGCCTAAATAAATGACTCTCGGGTTAATGGTTATATTTATGTGCTAAATGGTTTTAATTTGGGCTTAAAGGGGGTTGTGTAGCTCACAGTGAAGGTGGAGGTTCCAGGAGGGACCAATACTGAAAACCACATTTGCCGACGTGGGGGTCTTTATAACTGTGTGCATAGTTCACACATTATATATATATATGTATGTATGTATGTATGTATATTTTGAATGGTCGGAGCCACGGTGGCTTCAGCCTTTCATTGGATTTCTTCAGTTCATGTGACCAACAAGCACTAAGACCATTTCAGCAAGAAGAGCTAAACTCATATAGCTGGTGGGTAACTTTCGAATGGATAGAACTAACAGTCCAGGTTAATGATTTTAAACTCTCATGTTCATGACCTTTATCTTATCCCGACATCTTATATATTTATATATGAATATATACTTGTGGTTTTGACTGATTTTGGACATAGCATTATGCTATCACTTTTCTTGAGATACATGCAAGTGCTTATTCCACTGACCGCCCTAGAATGCTACATCGTTTCATAATGTAGGGTTCGAAGACACTTTTGTTGCTCCTGTGAAGCATTAGGTAGATTAGCACATTGGTCGCGTTGTTGTGAAGTGGTAAGCCTACATCCTTCAAAAAGACTTATCGTTTCATTACCTTTTCTTCAATTACTTAGTACTTATGGATTCTTTTTAGTTATAGCTGGGGGTATGTCCCAACACAGTTATTCTTTTGGTTTTAGAGGCTATTATTTTGACTCTTAGTTGCATTGAGTTATTTTTTCATCTTCTTAGTACGGTTTAATGGGCATCTGTATTATTAATATTATTATTTTGTAGTCATAAGGTTAGGCGATAGGGGTGGTCTCTGGTCTAGGGTGGGCTTGGGATACTCGTTACAGCCAGGCCCTAATTCAGGTCGTGATAATGAAAGAATGAGAAACATTTTCTAAATGCCTCATAGCCTCTCCCTATAAGTGTGGCACGCTACACATTCATAAAAGGGACTCTACATGGGACGGATTTATGGATACCCAGTGATCCTGAACCATGCTCAGACAACAAACTTGTCACCACCTAAATCAGGGCGTAACCGTGACGGGCATCTCAAGACAACCAAAGTTGGAGATAACCCCTTAACCTTACCTCAAAAGCAACAACAATAATAATACTAACTAGAGAAAGCCAACCAAATTAATAATAGAAATGTGATAGTAAAAGGAAGATGTGAATCAAATAAAAAATGCATGATAATATCCCAACACTCTCTATAAAAGCCTCTAATCGAAGGAGTACCAACTAAGTCGGGACATGCCCCTGACTATGACAAAGGAAATTCAAAGTACTAGAATAATAAATAAAAAATGAAAGAGAGACCAGGAATTTTAAAAGTTGGAGGGCTCACCACTTCACAGCTGACCGACTGGAATATCAAACCACATAACTTTGCACAAGGTCATAAGAAAAGCCTTTGAAACCTACATCATGAAATGATATAGCATACGAGGAAGGTCAGTACAGCAAGTATTAGCATGTAATCCAAGAAAAGGGATAAATATACATGTGCCAAAACCAGTAATGAAACAGATAACTGAAATATATATTTACCAAAAATCAATCATAAATCACCTGCTCCATAGTCATAAGTAGATAGAGGATGTCAAGATAGGGACAAGGAAAATAAATTGTGATCATTTAAAGATTTAGTCACGAACTATGTAGTTCGTTCCGACCTAAAGGCACCCACGGACTATATGAGTCCAACTCCCCCTACCGAAAGGGTCCCAATCCATGTTAGCCGCATGTATCGAAGAATAGGCTAAAGCCACCAATAGTCAATTAGCCTCCCAAAATATATTATACAAATCTGACATAGTGGTCATAGACCCCAAACGTCAGTAAATGTGGTTTTCAGTATTGGTGCCCCTGGGACTACACCTTCTCGGTGAACTGCACAATTTTCTTTAAGCCCAAATTAAAATAGCTTTCACATACCATTAACCGATAACTAGGGAGTCTTCCATTAAGTCATTTCTGAATTGGTATCATCATACCAATATACTTGCAAGTTATTCCAGTTATGCTAAACCATAGCCATTTAACCAATTTGACACCATATTTCATTTTAAAATCTAAAACCTTAGCCCTAAAAGACATTTTGAAAACTTCTTTATTCCTTAACCATTTAATGCAATGCAATATTTTTCAAAATATAAGTTATATTATGTAGAATCCCTGTTTAAATCCAAATTAACAATGTGGGTTGAGGTTCATGTAAATACATCATACAAAATCTATAAACATTGGAAAAAACAAATTTCAAATTCCACTATTACCATGAGACACCAATTCAGTCCATAATCCACTTTTTAAATCATGAGTAAATTGTAAAAAAATAATACAAAATAATGCAAGTGTTCAACAACCAACAACCCTCAAACTTAGTTTAATCAAACATTCAAAAAAACTTAAATATCAAGTTAACTAAAATAATAATTAAAATAATTAAAATAGGGAGTGTCCGACATGCCTTTTTGATGGAAGGAATTTGGGAGGATGATGAATCTTTAATCCTTCTTGAAACTTTAGGATGGGAGTTTCGGATTTTTTTGAAGAGAAGAGAAATTAGGGATTTAAGAATAATTCTAATAGTTTAGGACAATTTTGGAGATTAAAATTTGTTTGGGTTAGTTACATAGGATGAAAGGAACAGTTTACCCCTAATTTAATACGAGAATAACAAATTTTTTTGGGAAGTGGGGGTCGTGTCACCAATCATGCGCACTTGGATAATATCTCACTAAAACGCCCATAACATTTTGTTTTGTA
The DNA here is from genome assembly GCF_002878395.1 of Capsicum annuum. NCBI lineage: Eukaryota > Viridiplantae > Streptophyta > Magnoliopsida > Solanales > Solanaceae > Capsicum > Capsicum annuum. The sequence continues at coordinate 123,303,886 of NC_061116.1, forward strand.
CTCGAATTGACGAACGGTCAGTTGTATTGAAAAAGACTTGAAGGACTTTAATTTGGTATATATTAGGTCACCTAACTCGGTATATTCTAGGAGTAATGGTCATTTAAAATTGATCCAAGTAAGAACGTCTACAAAAACTTAATGGGTAGAAAAGTTCTCAACTCCACTTTGAGTTAGGAGATTTTTATGACTTCAATTCACCTCCAAAGATGTTTCCACAAATAATAATTGATCATCACACTAATATTTAAATAGAAATCGGTGGGTTTGACTCTATACATGTAGGAAGGACAGCTCGATTCTAGCCCAAAAATGTGGGGTGTTATAAGATATGAGCTAGAGCATCTGATAAAGTGTTAAATTCAGAAGCCATAATCCAAGGTGCGAGGATCACTTGCTATGATATCAAATATTGGGTATTGACAATGAACAATGTACATAAAGAATAGAATAAAGAAAAAAATTATCTAAGCTAAAAACTACAACTAATTTAAGTAACAATTCTCATTAGTTGAAGAAGAAATGATGCACTAAAATATATATGTATATATATATATACACACACACACACACACAGAGAGATTCAGGTGTTGCACAATGGAGACCGCTGGCATTAGTAACAATCTTATCGGGGAGGAAATATGTTGAGCCAAATAAATGTTTAGGGTCTATTGAAAATAATGCAAACTATTATTAAAGAACATAAGGGACTTAAATTTATTCCCAGTCACTTCTAATATCATTTTTATTCTAATAATAACTATGCACTACTTCCATAGCTCAACGTGCATTCATAGTTGCGTATGCAACACATGCTAACCTCTTATTTTCCTTTCTTTTTGATAGCATCAGAAACTCTCATCCATTGTATTTACCTTCTTTCCAACTATAATCATTTACTATAATTACAAGAAACTGACCTTATCAAAAAAGAATTAATCTATATAACTCGTACCAGAAAATGGAGTTTGGTTGAAAATTATTTTTAAAACTTAGATCTACTTTTTCATGAAAATAAAAAAATTAAATGACTAAATAAATTAGAAGAAGTTCTCAAGAGAAAGGAAAAGGGAGAGAGAGAAGGGTGTGAGAGTGAGAGATTAAGGGAATTAGGGAACAGAAAAAGATTAATTGCAGGGTAGAGATGGATTGGGAGGAGGAAGACAGTTTTTCTTCTTTTTCTTAGTTTATTAGTTGTTTTGTGATTAATTTAGGTGTATAAGTTGAAAAAAAATATACATCTAAAATTATTTTACGCATTTAAAAAAGTGACAATACACTTTTTTCATGTCACCATTTTGTGGCTAGTAAAAATAATTGAAGTCGTTAAACAATTTAATATAGGAAATTACACAAGGTATCTCTCTACAGCTCAAAAGCTTTCAAAAAACTGTACATGCTCAATTACCTCTTAACTTCTATTTTATTTTCTTCTTTTCATTTTTTGCTTTCTTTATTTTTTATTTATTCATTACTTTTTCTTTTGTCTTTTAAAAAAAAATGAAAAAATTTTAATCTCCTCTTTTTTTTCTTTTTCTTTTCTCAGTGGTGGGGCCCTTTCTCGAACACCGCGCATAGAAATAGCTTTAGTGTACCAAACTACCCTTTTTTTTCTTTTCTCAACTTTTATTATTTTTTGTTGATGGATAGAAAATTGGGTAATCCGTAAATAAAAACTTCTTTCTTTGACATGCAAGTACACTTAAGGATTCTATTTTAAAGTTAGTTAACAACATTTGCTGTATGAATCAGCCACATATTCAATGTAGGAAAAATGATATGGTAGCATCTAATCGCTATGGCAGTCTATAGAGAAGAATATCTCTATTTTAAAATTGTATTACCAATGAGGCATACATTATTTTTGTAAGTCCTAAACAACATTTTACCTCTAAGGAAAGAGTAATAAATTATTCCATAAGTGATACATAGTGAAATAGTATAAGTTGTGGCTTATGAGGCATACTTTATTTTTTTAAAATCCCATAACTATGTTTGATCTCTAAGGTATGAGTTATATAGTATTCAATTAGTGAGACTTTGTACAATAGTGTAAGTTGTTGTCCATGAGTTATAGGTTAATTTTTTAAAGCCCCTAAGCTACATTTTGTCTCTAAAGCAATAGTTACTGCATACCACATAAGTTAGACTTTATGAAAATATTACAAATTATTGTCCATGAGGTGTAACTTGTTCTTTTAAAGACCTTGGGGTAATTCTTGTCTCCAAGGCAAGCGTTATAGAGCATCTCATAAAATACACAATGTGGTAGTGTCAAGTCTTGCTCATGGGACGTAACTTATTGTTTGATAGTCCTTGATCTAATCCTTACTTCTAAGGCAAGAATTATAGAGTCTCTCATAAATCAAGATACAATTAGTAGTGTCAATTGTTTCCCGTGTGGCATAACTTGTTCTTTTGAATTCCTTAGGTTAAGTCTTATATTTAAGGCAAGAGTTATAGAGAATCTCATTAATCATGAAACAATGTGTTAGTGTCAAGTCTTACCCATGGGGAGTAACTTTTTATTTGGAAGTCCTTGGACTAAATCTTGCCTCTAGCGCAAGAGTTATAGAGCATCTCATAGATCAAGACACAATGAGGTAGCATCAATTTTGTCCATGGTCATGGGGCATAACTTGTTCTATGGAAGTATTATCTCTAAGACAAAAGTTTACAAAGTATTTCACAAATTAAGATACAATATAGTAGTGTCAAATCTTGTTCATGGAATATTACTCATGAGGTATAAGTTATTCTTTTAAGCCTGTGAGTTATGTTTTATCTCTAAAGTAAGATTTATAGAGTATCAAATATGTTAGACTTAATGAAATATTGTAAACAGTTGCCCATGAGACACACATTAAATTTTTTAAACCTCTTAGCTACATTTTACCTCTAAGTTAAAAGAAAGATATATTTCATAAGTTGACTTAGTGAAACAGTGTTATTTGGTAATGCATGTATTATTTTTCTAAGTCCCTGAGCTACGTTATCTTATTGTTCAGTAAGTAGGCAGGTTTGTACATATTATAATCTTCTTCATGCATATAGGATAATTCTGTTGGTGAAAAAATCATAAGAGGATAATTGTGTGTTTGCCACTACTACTAACTGATAAGAAGGTAGTAATTCTTTTTTGCAAGTTCACATGTAAACATGAAAAGTTCAACAAGGTAATACCTCACCAAGGAGAAATTGTACTCAGTGACACAAAAAATTTGTAATGAAGAGAAGTATTTAGCGATGTGAGAAATATTAGATGAAAAAATCCCGTTTGGTTTACGGTGAAAGAGTAGCGAGCAATTTATAGGTTGGAACACAATTTCATTTGAAGAATTTTTATTGAATAAATGAAGGTTATTTTTATATGAGAGATAAAATATCAAGATCATTCCCTATAAAGGTCATTTATGAACTTTAATAGGCTTAAATTTGAATTATGGTGTCTAAACAGACAATTAATTTTGAGATCTCTAAATACACTTTGAACATTTTTAAAGAAACTCAAATCCTCAAGCCTTTTTATATGTAAGCAATGATACTTTTTTTGGTTTAATATAGCTTTTTATTAATATTGAAGAAACAAATTGTTTTAACATCACATGACACAGTCCAACCCGGGTCTCTTAACGCAATACAAAAAATAGAAACCTACAACTAAACACTAAGTGTAAGTAGGGTTTCTAAAAAGAAATCATCTTTCCCCTCTAAGCTGATGCTCCTCTTCCTTTGTAGCTCAATTTTCTTCCTTGATCTTCCCTCACTTGTCTTCTTTTTTTATGATTCAGCTTTCGATCTTCACGTTCTTGGACTGTATTAAGCTAATTAATCCAAATTATCGCCATATACATATAATAATTTAGAGTAATTTGTATATTTCTATACTTTCTTCTCTTATACTGTAACATTATCTCCAATTCTAAGTAGATCAGCAGTGAAAGAGTCTAGATTTACCCGTAGAGGCTCGACTCTTTTTTGAAGGCTTTGATGGACCCAACTATTTGAGGTATTATTCTCTTTTTGTTCTTTCTTTGTGTTGTTATGATGTGTGAACTTTGTACCTTATCTTAGCCTTTGTTTGCCATTTATCCTCTATCTAGTTTAATTCTTAAATAGGTACTTTGACATCTATCACTCTTTACAATTGCTTTACCTATTTGATGTAACTGATGAACATTAGTGTAACTGACTGGCCCTGAATCTATAGCTAAATTAGCAAGAAAATCTACTAGCTTGTTACCTTCTCTGTATATATACTGATAAATTACTTTCTTTTCCTGCAAATGTTGTTTAATTTCAAAAATTATACTTGGTATTCTCAGAGGACTTTGCCATCTTCCTATTAGACTCTTCTGTATTAGGAGTGAATCCATTTGAAAAATGATTTTTTCAAATTGAGTATTCCGGCAATGTTTAGCTGCTTGAAGTATTGTATTTGCTTCTGCTTGCAAGCTGTCTACATGTGTATGTGTATCTGTATGATCATATATTTGCTCCTCTGTATGATCTCTTAGACAGTATGCATAAGAACTCTTTTTTTCTGCTCCTCTGAAGGCTCCATCTATATTGTATTTAACCCACCTCTGTTCTGGCATTTCCAATTACACTGTTATGACTCTTATTTTGCACTTAATTCTATCCAATTCCTCTAATATCTGAGGCTATTCCATAGAAAAATCATAGTTTGGCTTCCTGACCTTTAGTAACAATCTGACATTCCTTGTTATATTGTGAATGAGTTTCAGAGCTGATGTGTTTTTGTTATCATCCTTCTTCTTGTTTCTCCTTTTCCATAGCTCCCAGAGTATAAAACTAGGTAGAGCCTAAAAATATGGTTGTTCTCTTTTTATCTCTTGCTTTCCAATATGCAATTACAATGTTTCTGAAGGTTAATCCTTGAATGTTTATTCCTACAAAAGAAGAAAAATAGGACCATGTCTTGTTAGCATAAAAAGACATCCTGAAATCATAGGTTATTGTCTCCACTGCAGGATCATCACAACACCAATATTTTGATAGTCCTTGTATGCCCCACCTTCTGATATGATCATCCACTAGAATTCTGCTCTTTCACAACCTCCACATAAAGAAATAAATCTTAAATGGTACTCTTTTTACCCATATACACTTGTATGTATCACTGATTTGCCCTTTATCTCTAATGTAGTGCCAAGCTGATCTTACTGTAAATATTCCTTGAGCTTCCAAAGTCCAAACTGGTACATCATTTCCTATAGATGTTGGAGGTCTAACTTTATCTGTGATATGTTCAACCATGTCTAGTTTGAACAATCTTTTAAGTGTTTGCTCATTCCATCCTCCATCCTTTACCAATTGTTTAACCTGTTTATATTGATCACTAAACTCACTGCTGCCTTCTATCAAAGAATATAATTCACCTTGACCAGTCCAATTATCTAGCCAAATATCTGCATTACCACTCCTCATCATCCATAGAATAAGATGCTCTACTAAATCTCTTGTTGATAATATTTTCTTTCACACTTGTGAACCACTAGTTCCTATTCTCCACATAACCATTGAAGGATGGTCCCTTTTACAATATTTATTATATATGTACTCACTCTATATGGACTTTGTAGTCCTAAAGTTCCACCATAATTTACAGAAAAGTGCCATGGAAATATCTGTCAGCTTTCTAAACCCTAGTCCCCCTTCATCCTTAGGTAAACATACCTCCTTCTATCTCACCCAACTTCTACCTCATTTACCTATTCTGCTACCCCAGAAAAACTGAGCTAAAACCTTTTGTAATGTGTTCAAAACCTTAAGGGGGGATTCATTACAGAAAGGCAATGAATTGGTATACTTTGTAGTACATGTTGAATCAACACTGCTCTTCCACCATAAGATAAAAATTTCCCTTTCCAACCCTGCAATTTATTTGCTATCTTTTTCATAAATTGTTGATAGCAATCCTTCTTCTTCCTCATGTATAAAATTGGGCAACCCAAGTAATTAAAAGCAAATTTTCCTCTTAGTATACCTGTAGTTACTTCTGCCATCACCATGGTTCCATTTGACACTCCTTTATGCATATATAATGTATTTTTCCCTTTGTTGATTTTCTATCCTAACATAGCTTCATATCCTTCTAAAGTTGAGGATACCATCTGCAATGTTCTCATTTCAGCTTTTCATAAGATGATCATAGCATTAGCAAAAGCTAAATAATTCAGTTTAGGACTTCTTCTTGGCATCCCAAACAATCTAAAATACTTAGTTAGCATAAGCTTCTTCAAGTTTACTGATAAAACTTCAGCAGTAATGATGAAAAGTGTAGGTGATAAAGGATCACCTTTCTTTAATCCACTTGAGGACTTGAAAAAAATCCTAGGCTGCCCAGTTAGTAGTATGGAATACCAATTATTTTCCAATAACCTGAACTTCATATCAATTAACCTTTCAGAAAATCCCATCTTCCTCAATACCTTTGTCAAGAATAACCATCCAACCCTATCATAAGCCATGACGAAGTAGATTTTTTGTCCTCTCATGAACTATTCTTGACAAAATCTTATTACCAAAATTGCTCAATGAAATAGGTCTCAAATCTGAAAAGGATTTCACCACCAACTTTTTTGGTAATAATACCAAGTTGGTATGTATGATAAATCTTGGCAGAGTGTGACCACAGAAGAATGCTACCACCATATTCTGAATATCCATTTTAATGATGTCCCATGAATCTTGATAAAAAGCACCAGCCATTCTATTTGGTCCCCCAGCACTGTTTCTATTTAGGCCCATTATAGCAGATTTGACCTCCTCTTCTGATGGAATTTTCATTATTTCATTGTTTTTCTCTTCAGTTACCACAGTAGGCACTTCTTCAATCATGGAAAAGTCTTCTGTATCTCCTTCTTTGGTAAACTATTTTTGAAAAAAGTTATAGCTGATTCTGCAATCTTACTTACTTCTTCCACCCAATCGCCTTCTTCATTTTGTATTCTTTTAATCTTGAGCCAGTTTCTTCTTCCTTGTATTATAGTGTGAAAAAATTTAGTATTACTATCACCATCTTTAAACCACTAATAACCAGCCTTCTGTCTCTAATATTCTTCCTCTTTTTTCAACTGAATATTTAACTCTGCATGAGTTTTAAACAACTGTTCTCTATTAACACCACTTGGAATTTCTTCAAATTGCTTCTCTTTTACCTTAATAATATCTTCCAGAGTTGTAATTTCCTAAAATATATTACCAAAAGTGTTCTTGCCCTACCTTGTTAACGCAGACTTAGTGTTTTTAAGTTTCTGATGAAACATTAAGAAAGGATCTCCTGTTATTTCTGTTTTCCAGCTATCCCTAATTATATTCAGATAAGACTCATCCTTTAACCATAGATTTAGAAATCTAAAAGACTTGATTATCTACATCTTTTCCACTCTGCATTGTAAGAATAAAGGAGCATGATCAGACCTACTTCTTGAAAGATGTCCAACCTACATTATCTGAAATACTCTCTGTAACCTGTCATTAACCAAAATTTTGTCAAGACTTTTGAATATACAACCCTCATTAGTTCTCCCATTCCACCAGGTGAATTTATTCCCTTTAAATTGAGGCTCTTTCATATTACATATACTAATACACTGATTAAACTCTTGAGTTTCATTAATTATAACTTGTAAGGCCCCCAATTTTTCCTTTTTATGCCTTATCACATTGAAATCTCCCTCTATTAGCCATGAGCTTTGATAAGTATCAGCCATATCTACTAAAGAATCCTATAATACTTGCCTTTCATTAGCATTACACTTAGCATATACCAAAGTCACTATCACTGACAGATTATAACTTTGTAAGTTTACTGATAATTGTTGCTCTTTATTCTTCAAAACTATCACTACTACATCTTCATGAATGAATACCTAAATTTTCCCTGAAACATTCACTAAAGCATGTTTCAATCCTAATATCCTCCTGTAATCTTCTATTTAAATTTTATCCTGAAAAGGTTCCATGTTTCCTATAAAATAGAATTTAACTCTCCTATGCAATGTGATTAATCTAGTGAAGGCCTGTTGAGTATTTACAGACCTTATGTTCCATATGAGTGTATTCATAATAATTTAGAGTTGTCTGACTGACTCCTTGTATTTATTGCTGTTGAACTTGCACTGTTATTCCATTTCTTTAACCTCTTTTGTTTAGTCTTCAAGGCTACAACTTGTTTTAGAGATAAATCAACATCTTTATCTATTTGATCTATATTATCATCCAGAATATTCTCATCCAAGTCTTCTTTATCCTTGTTACATGCTTCAACCAGACTTTGTGATTTTATCGCAAGGGTGAAATCCCTTCCAACACCATTAACTCCATGTCTTCTGCATTATATTGCTGCATCTGCATACCATCTGCACATTGTTACTCATCCTGATTGCAACTCTGGTGATTTACTGCACCTGTGTTGTCCTTTTGCACTGCTTCTATTATAACCTGTTCCTTTTGTTCCATTATTTCCTCCTCATCCAGTGTTGATTATTAGTGTTTCCCTTGGTTGTATCCTGGTTATGCTGATTATTATCAATGACATCTATTTTTCCTTCCATATTCTTCTTATCCTCTTTTTTCTTCTCAAATAATTTTGGATGAGCAATCAGCAAGTATCAGCACCATGACCTTGTAAACAACACTCTTTACAATATTTGGGCATGTAGTCATACTGAATCTAGACCCATTTTGACTTGATCTCCCCTGTTGTATCATTATCCTCATTTATTTTAATTCTTTGTGGTAACTCTACAACAAAATATACCTCTACTTTAACTCGTGTACAACTTGGTCTTGTGTTATTCTTTGTTGCCAGGTCTACAGTGAGTGGATTCCCTACTGCTGAAGCAATGGAAAAAAGTGCATCTTTTGCAAAAAAAATTTAGAGGCAAATCTGGAAAGAAAATCCATGCTACTGCAATTATAGTTTCCACGTCAGGCTCAACCATGGATCCCACTCTAGCTTCCTCATCTGTCAATATCTCCCATTTGTACTTATATAGAAAGTTGTTGTAGATAACAATTGAATGTAATCCTCTAATGCTTCTAACCTTATCAATACATGTCTCTTATCCAACACCCCAATATTGCATTGTCCCTTGATTCCACATTGGTTTGGAATTGACTTTCATAAAATATCAATATGAGAATTTTCCAACAATAGCAAATTGAAGTTTCTCCTATATAATAAGATTCTAAACTTCTGATGATTTCCACGTAATTGATGGCTCACCATGCAACATTATTACTGGCTTTCGTAAAACCCTAATATTAGTATTATCTACTGTTTTTGACTTTAGTAGATCTACATACTTAACATTACTATATTCTTTCTGCATTTGCTGAGATGTATCCTTCGGTGGGATAGTCCCACTGGAAAGGGTGGCCATATTGGCGGACAATCAAGATTTTTAGGCTATGCAGAAGTGATTTCTAGTCTGCTATTCAAGCACTTGCCTTGTAAGCAATGATACAAATGACAAATCATCGCATTTATTACTATATGAATTTCGTGCTTTTAAATATCACAAAACAGGCATACCAAAAATAAACCAAATAATCAATATATATATATATATATATATATATATATATATATACCAACATGGGTTATAGTGTAGCAAATGAAGCTGCTCCACCCTTAACCAGAGGTTGAGGGTTCAATCCTGGGCATGGAGAAGACTATGTTGGGAGAGCTACCTTCCCCCTCCCTCGAATGGGGCCCTACCCGGTGCCAATTTGGATTAGTCGGGCTCCAATAATGGTACCGGACACTGGATGGAAAACCAAATATATATATATATATATATATATATATATATATAAATATAAATGAGAATTTTAATCTATCTTATGTGGCATGCTTTAGAGGCCTCCAATGCTATTTATCTTTTTTGTGGGTTTTTTGGACATTAATTGAATTTTCTCCTAATTTTAAATATTATGTACTCAATAAAAGATGGAATTGTTATTTTAAATGAATTAAACCGAATTACCATGGCAATTACAGTTATTACTATTGACATTACCCTATTCTATCGTAATTCTCCTTTCTCTTCTTCTGCCTTTTGGTATTTCAATATGAGGACATGCATTTATGAATATTAAAAAGCATTAGTTTTATAAAATTTCCTCACTCTATTTATTTGGTTTAATTATAAGGATAGCAAAAAGAAGATTTAAAAGAAAAAAATGACTCTTCTATTACCTACATGCAAAACCTAAGATTTTAGGTTGTACTGAGAAAATTCAAAGTTTTTATTTGATAAACCCAAAGGTCACACTACAAGGACAAATTACTTGGTATTAATTAATATTAATAATCATATTAATAAATCTGTATAATGGATGTTAGGTTTATGTATTTGGGTCTTCAACTTCTCTGTTTGTCTATATATTTTTTATATGTTCAAATCGTAAATTCTCATATTAGGTTGATTTTTTGGGTCTGAATATTTTATTTCCTAAACTTTCTATAATTGTCTTCAAATTTTTCTCTACTTGAGTTTTTTTTCCTTTAATTTTCTATAAATAAATACACACATGTTTTTTTTAAATCAAATACATACATGTTTGAATTTGTTATTTCTCTTCTTTACACATTTTTTCAGGTTACGGAGAGAAAATTGTCATGAAATTACAAGTTTTGAAGAAAGAAAAGGGAGTGGGAGTTAGAGGACGATATCAATGGTCATAATAATTAATTAGGAGTGATATAGTAAAATCACGATTGAAATAGCAAAGCAGACATATGTTAAATGACTTATCATAACTAATTAGAAGTGATAAGATTTATTTATTCATTTCAAAAAGATTTTATTTTTTTCTTTTTAAAAAAAATAATTACTCAAGTCTCAATTTATGTGACACAATGCTTAAATGGTCATAATAATTAATTAGGAGTGACATAGTAAATTTACAATTTTGATATCTTAATGTTTGAATCATTTAAATTGAAGGAGCAAAATATGATCGTGGCTGGGACTTGAGGGAGATTACATGCAATTTTTATCTATTTATC
>NC_061116.1:123317929-123403582 GCF_002878395.1 Capsicum annuum
AAATAAGACGGTTACTTGTAGATATCTTGGAATTTCAGAAGATATTAGCGACTTCTATGTATTATACTACTATTACTTTACTTTACAATTATATATTATATTATATTATATTCTTAATAAGTGTGAGTGAGCAGGCAGCTAACGATTGTCGTGCCTAATTTCAGTAGTTTGTTTTTGCTTGAGGGTTGTAAGACCCCGCAAAATTTTTAGCTTAATTCAGTCCTGTAAAAGCTAGTAAGGGGTTCCAGACTTGGAAAAATTCAGCTAAATTTTCATACTTAGAGTTATTTTAGCCTTCATAAGTTGGCAATCCTTTTGACGACCCTTATGACCTTTAAATATCGATTTTGAGATTATTCAGGATCAGGAATGTCAATAGGTGTTCTCAGACCAGTTTTGGATTTTTCAAACTTCGTTTGAGGAACGTTTGAAACATCAAACTAGTGGATCGACATGATCTCGATGCGTTGCATTGCGTCGCCCATCGCATCGATGTGTATTTTTCTCCAGCTCCCAATGCAAATTCCAGTGAACCGATGCGAACTCGACATAGTGCGTTGGACATCGCATCGATGCCAATGATGCTATGCATCGCTAGTCCAGTTTTCAATAATTAAACTCGTATCTAGAAGGGTAAATAGGTCTTTTTCCATCTTATATCAGCCCCCAAAACATGTAATTAAGCCATACAAAAGGCAAAATTTACTCATTCTCTCTCGAGTTTTTCAAGAACAAACCTTAGTTCATCACATTCAAGAATCCAAGTTCCAAGGAAATCCATCAATCTTTCAGAATTCAAGCTTTAAGGTATGTCATGTGTTCATCCGAGGGTTCCTTCCACCCTTGGAGTCCAAGAAACTCTTTTAATCTTTTAAGTAAATTGATTTCATGATTTGCATGATTTGGATTCAAGTGTATTCATGATTATAATGTAGATTGGGTTTCTATTCCATGATTAAGTGCAAGATTTATGTAAAGACAATTATTACGTATGTAGTATCATGTGAATTCATGTTAAAGCCTTGAAATTGTGATGCTCATGTATTGATTAGTACTATGTGCATATACAATGCCTTCCAAGTGTTTGATGAGTTGTTCATGTGACTTTAATAGTAAGATTATATCATGTTAGCATGTATACTAGTTTATGTCATTCAAGTGTTTGATGAAATGCCTCTAGAGATGCATTATGAACAAGTGTGCATTTCTATGTTATGCAAGGTCATGTGATGCTTTAATTTTCATGCTATCGAGTCCTAGGGGGATTTAATACCTAAAAATTTAGTTTTTTACCTAGAGCCAATGTCAGTTACAAGATAATCTTAGTTATGTCACAATTAATAGTACTCTTAGTCAGTTACAGAACTTAGTAAAAATTCAATAGACTCATTATCAATCCAGTCCAGTTCAGTCTTTAGTTTAGACCTCAGTAAATTCAATCAGTTAACAGAATTTAGTAGTATTGTTTCAGTCAACGGAACTCAGTGAACTCAGTTCAGTTCAGTTAGATAGTATAATCAGTAACAGTATAGTCAAGCCCAGTATAAACTAAGAATCAGTTCAGTGTCTATTCAGTTGGGAGTAGGATTCAGCACCGAGCGAACCCAGTGATGGGAGCATTCCTGCCAATAGAGGGTTTAACTCTTAGTAGTAATCCCTACATTACAGAACTACGTTTTCATCATAGGATGAGATATCTTCCTGCCAGACTAGGGTTGATACATCTTATATGAGTTTAACTGACAATGAGGGTTGACGAAAGAGCTTCTTATCAAAGAGGATTAACTCACAGTTGTCTTTACTCGTGGAACGGTACTGACACCCTTCCAACTGGGGTTATAGGTTGGACCCCAATCTATTCAAAAAGGGGCATGTCGGTTAGATGATTACCTCCCACAATCTTAGTTTCAGTTCCAGTCTCAATATAGAACTCAGTTCAGTTCAACAGAATCAGGACTGTCAAATACAGTCACTCAGTTCAGTACCAAACTCAGCACAGTTCCATAGAATTGGGACTATTATATACAATCATACAGCTATCAGTTTTACAATATCACTAAACTCAGATATTAGTAAATCAGTAATTTAGAACTCAGTATCCAGTGTTATCATGAACTCAATTACAGCTTACGTATTCATGCATGTACTCTCATTCAGTTATACTCACGTTATTCAGTCAATATTGTTCATGCATATAAACCTATGTATCTCAGCCTACCTCACTTAGTATACCAGTACATTTAAAGTACTGACACCTACCTTTTTTTGTGCAATGATGTTTTATATCATAGGTTCAGATGCACAAGCTCCCGATCATACTTAGCAGCCCTATCCATCAGTAGCAGACTTAGGGGTGAGTCCTTATAGTTCAAGGACAGATTTAATATTCCAGTATTTCAGTATTCAGTTTATTTAAGTAGTCAAAGTTAGTTGGGGACTTGTCCCATCAAATCCTTGTTAAGAAAGTAGAGGCTTTTCAGACTAAAGTATTTATAGACAGATGTTTAGTTTTGGTATTGATGTACCGTACTTAGAATTTATTTAAATTTTTAAACCTAATGGCAAGTTTCCACCTAATTTCTGCATAATTACTGTAATGCTCAAGATTGAGACTAATTCTGAAGCTGATACGGTGAGAGGAAATCATCTAACCGACATGCCCTGAATCTTAACTAGTGGGTCCAAACTGTAACCCTAGATGGAAGGGTATCAGTACGTGCCACGGGTAAAGACGACTTCTATAGAATTAGTCCTTTCTAACGGGTGACCCCTAAGATCAGTCATATCTAATGGGTGAGCCCTGAGTATGCCAGTCCTATCTAATGGGTGACATCTCATATCTACACTGGCTACATAGTTCTAGAACTTAGGGATTTATCCTAGGGATCTCAGTCCTACTTAGTGGGTGAGCCCTCATCCATAGGTTCGCTCAGTGTTGAATCCTACTCCTAACTGAAAGACACTAAATTGGCTGTTTTTCTTAAACTGGACTAGATTGAGATGAATCTATTATTGGTCATGTTACTTGAATGATCTAGCTGAGTTCACTTGGGTTCAAAGACTAAAAAAATACTACTGGATTTTATTACCTGACTGAATGCTACTAAGTTCTGATTTGAATACTTGAATACTACTAAGATTTGAGCTGAGTATGGAACTGAAGCTGGAATGATAATGATACTGAGATTATTAAGATTCCCAAAGTTCTGTAACTAACTAAGTTCGAAGGATCGTGGCTTGACTGAGATTATCATAAAACTAACACTGGCTCTAGACAAGTATCTAAATTGTTGGGTATAAATACCCCCAGGACTCGAAACATAAATAATACAAGACATGACCACTCTTGAACATCATAACAATAGGCTAACATTCACAATATATAAAAATGAGACATCTCTTCAAGAACTTGGAAGTATTAACATGTTATTGCATAGGGAATGCATACCAATATCTCATAACTTATCCCACAAGGTTTTACATCAAACACATAACATGCATTCAAGTGTACATAATTAGGGATTTCTTGTCAACATGCTATAATGACTCTAATTCCTTCACATAAGCATTTTATCAAACATATGGGGAGCATGCTTTGGTTATTCAACAATTTCTACACCTAATTATCATGGATACTTCAATCAACATGCAACTTGAAGAGATTTTATCAGGAATATCACACAATTCATTACACACTAGAATCAATTCTTGAAAGTTGTAGTCTAAATCCTGAATTAAATTTCAACAATACATAATCATGAACTTCAATTCACATAAATCATGAGCGCTCATAAATACACAAACTTCAAAATTTTGAAAGGGATTCTTGAACTTCTTGGGTGGAAGGAACCCAAGAATCAATATCTAACATACCTCAAAATCTTGAGTCTTGAAAGATAACTAACGTTTCTTAAATGTTCTTGGGTTGGGAAACACAGATCTTGATGTTTTCTTGATGGTTCTTACACTTGAAGAACTTGAATTTTTTAGTTTCTTAAAGAAAGGTTTGGATCTTGTTCTTGGATTTTTTTATCTTGAAAGAAACCCTAGCTTTTGATGTTATAGATGAATATGGAGTTATGAGCCTTGATTTGATATAAATAGGTGTAAAAAAGGGTGGAAAAAAACCCAAATATCCTTTTAAAAATGACTTTAATTCGCTAAATGAAAGTGTGCAATGGCTTAAGCAACAGTCAGTCACAGGCTCGACGGTCCGTCAGCCTGCCTATCGCACGTTGCCCAAAAAGTAGGGTTACTGCCTTAGTTGTAACGGCTTGGGCGACGATCCATCGCTAGCTCAATGGACCATCGGCCTGATCTTCGCACTTGGCTAGTAAATGGGTTTTCTACCTCAGTTGCGACGTCCGGAGCAACGGTCCGTCATCCTGCCCATTGCTTCTGGGCAGTTCAGATAGTTCTCTATCACACATCTATAACTTTTTACCCCGATACCCGATTTTGGCAAAATTGATATCGTTGGAAATCTAATTCAATTTTCCAAATGATAAAAGTTAAAATTGGGCAAATTCTATCTGATTTAAACATTATTCACTTAGGAAGTCGTCCTTAAATCTTTTGGAGACTAAATTAGACTTAAAAAAAGTTCAGGGTATTACAATATCTCCCCCTTAGGAACATTCATCCTTGAATGGGATTGACTAAATTTGGATTTCTGATAGACTGAACTTACTTAAGGGACATGAACATTTGAAATATGATTATATGACTGAAACTTCTGATATACTGAAATTTCATACTGAACATGCATATCTAATACATGGATACTTGACTGAGTTGTTCTCATAAAAGCATAACTCAAATTACTGATAAGTGGAGCTTTTTCTATTGAACATGCATATCTAATACATGAACATCTGGCTAAACTGACTGTTGAATGCATGACAGAATATACAATGATAATTGATACTAACTTTGTAAGGAACATCTGAGCATGCAATGGAATGAGTTTAAAGACATAAAGGCATTAGGAATTATAGGGTATCTCCCCCTTGGGACACTATGTCCTTCTACGAACTCTTACTTTAATGAGGTGCTGAGGCGATGCACAAGGCACCTACGAACTGGATCATAACTAAACCTCAGGAGTCTGAAACTAATGCATCATTCATGAACTAAACTGAACTTGCAACTACTGGGACTCTCTATCTTGGAATAGTTACATTCTCAAGATTTATGATAGCATGACTAGATGGAAAGATGAGAAAACAAACTATACGAATCTGAGTATCTGACTGCTAAACTGACTTGTTGGCTTTACTAACTAACTCACGCAAAAAACTTATACTTAATTGGAGCACTTCTTCTGCACTTTCTCAACTACACTCTCCACTTTAGCTTTAAGTCATCACCATAAGTCTAGAGTCTTGGGTATAATTATAGACATAAATGATAAACTCATCTTGAAAGACTGCAACAGAAAGTATAAAAACTCAATAGTAATACTATCTTTTTTGATAAAACTTCTAAATTCCTTTAGCTCCTGCAATCATCATCGCATACTTACACTATTTTCAATACACGCTTGTCTCACTAAACACATCATCTGCTTCTATTTCTTCATAGACTATTAAGATCATATCTCCTAACTCATATACACACCTTCATACTTAGTTTTAAATCAATAAACTTAAATTCTTGCATGCACTGGTCAAGCCTACTCAAACCTCTGAAATATTTATATATAGCCACTTACACACCAACATGACATTCAAGCCTATCTTCATGACTAAAGCCTCATGTAAAGCAAGTATGCTATAGTCTTTCCTTAACATGAAACATTTACTCTTTCCCATTTCAGCAACTGCTCATCACTAAGGAGGGTTCACTGGAAGGTTAAAAAACACGAGAACCTGAAGCATGAATGGACACTATACCAAACTTAGCACATAACTGAAGCCTCAAGATCTAACTAAGCATAAACATAAAGATGAAAAACTTATACGTACCCGTAACTATATCAGGAGAACTTTCCTAATCTTGTCTAGACTCAAGTGCATCAAACCTATATGGGTGTTTCCTACTGGTGGTGCTAGATGTGGTGCCCTGCTGACGTGAATCTCTACCCCTCTGAAACATAACCCTACACTCTTGCAGTCTGTAGCCTAGCTTACCATACCTAAAACATATATTGCTTCTCGCTTTATACACTCTCTTATGGTTCCTACCATATTATCTGTAAGGCGGATTAGTACAAATACCCTTCCCACGACCTCGTGACTTAGAGCCTAGTGCTATAACTCGATTGACATTCTTAAACTTAGATATTGATTCCCAAATTAAAAGCTAAATTGGTGTTGTGAATCTCTGATGGAACTGGAAGCGACTACTACCCCTTGATCTTGGTATAGAGTTATTTACTATATCCCTATTATTCACTCTACGCTCCCCTCCCTTATTCTGCTCAGTGCAAGTAAAAACCATAGATAGGACAACATTCTACAAATTGTTCTGAGCAACTACTACATAATCTAAGGTAGTGAAAGCGGCTCTGAATTCTACATAAGAAACATACTCGTCCAGGGTATCTACTTGAATAGGCTGAGAAGCTGGTTAATTTTCATTAATTCTTTCATTGGCTTCTCCTAAAGACATTTTTTGTAAATGAAAGGGAGGAGCAGATTAGACTGAGGGTTTAACTTGAGCTTATGCACACTCGCACGACATGAATACTGAAATAAGGAAAACTATTTCTAAAACATCTTATAGCCTCTTATACATAAATATGGCGCGCAACACACCTACGCACAAGACTCTACTAGATGCGGATTTCAGACTTCCTAGGACACTGTTTAACCTTAGGCTCTGATACCAAGTTTGTAATGCCTTGAATTCTAAACCCTGGATGCTACATGGTGCTTATGATCCCAAAGGACCACAAGCTAACCCTTTCCTGGTAACTGTAACTGAGTACTATATTATATACTATAAAAATACGAGAAATAACTGGCAAAAACTTACCTCTAAACTGTCTAAATAAGGAGTTGATGGGACAATCCCCCAACTAACTTGTCAACTAAAATACTGAATCTAGAAATATAATGAAATAATAGAACAACCTCAAATGATGAAGACTCACTGCTAAGTCTACTGCCTCTGGCTGAATCTGAACTGCTAAGGGTGCTCTGGATCTCGTGCTTCTGAACCTATAGTATAAAACACCATAGCATAAGAGAAAAATATGCGTCAGTACGTGGGGATGTACTGGTACACTATATGAGATAAGGTTGAATGCAAGGATTTACATGCATTAACAATACTGACTAAGTATCATGAGACTACTAAATGAGGATACATGCATGAGTGCATAAACTATAATTAAAATCGTAGTAACACTTAATACTAAATACTGAATTCTAATAACTGGATTTCTAATTACTGAGTCTACTGATACTAATATCTGATTGACTAAGGTTGACGTCAGTCCTATCTAGCGGGTAATCTCTAAATCCATTGATATTACTATTGAGTGACTGTATCTAACAATCCTAAATCTATACTACTGAGCTGAGTTCTTTTCTTGAGACTGATTCTGAAGCTGATACTGTAGGAGGTAATCATCTAACCGACATGCCCCAAATCTTAACTTGTGGGGTCCAACCTGTAACCCCAGCTGGAAGGGTGTTAGTACCGTTCCACGGGTAAAGACAACTTCTATGAAGTCAGTTCTATCCAACATGTAACCCCTAAGATCAGTCTTATCCAATGGGTGATCCCTGAGTATGTCAGTTCTATCTAACGGGTGACATATCGTAACTATACTGGCTACATTGTTCTGGAACTTAGGGATTTCTCTTAGGGATCTCAGTCCTACTTAGCAGGTGAGCCCTCATCCGTAGGTTTTCTCGGTGCTAAATCCTACTCCCAACTGAAAGACACTGAACTGGTTTTTTTTCTTAAACTACACTAGACTGAGATGAATCTATTACTAACCATGTTACTTGACTGATCTAGCTGAGTTCACTTGGGTCCAAAGACTAATGGAATACTATTGGATTTCGTTATCTTACTGAATGCTACTAAGTTTTGATTTCAATACTTGAATACTACTAAGATCTGAGATGAGTACAGAACTGAAGCTGGAATGCTAATGATACTGAGATTATTAAGATTTCCTAAGTTCTGTAACTGACTGAGTTCTAAGGATCGTGGATTGACTAAGATTATCATGAAACTGACACTGGCTCTAGACATGCTACTAAATACCCCAGGACTCGATAACATAAATAATACAAGACATGACCACTCTTGAACATCATAACAATAGGCTAACATTCAAAATATATAAAAATGAGACATCTCTTCAAGAACTTGGAAGTATTAACATGTTATTGCATAGGGAATGCATACCAATATCTCATAAATCATCCCATAAGGCTTTACATCAAACATATAACATGCATTTAAGTGTACATAATTGGGGATTTCTTGTCAACATGCTATAATGACTCTAATTCCTTCATATAAGCATTTTATCAAACATATAGGAAGCATGCTTTGGTTATTCAACAATTTCTACTCCTAATTATCATGGATACATCAATCAGCATGAAACTTGATGAGGGTTTATCATGAACATCACATACTAGAATCAATTCTTGAAAGTTGTAGTCTAAATCCTGAATTAAATCTCAATAATACATAATCATGAACTTCAATTCACATAAATCATGAGAGCTCATAAATACAAAAACTTTAAAATTTTGAAAAGTCTTCTTGAACTTCTTGGGTGGAAGAAACCCATGAATCAATAACTAACATACCTCAAAAGCTTGAATCTTAAAAGATAACTAACGTTTCTTGAATGTTCTTGGATTAGAAAACAAAGATATTGATTTTTCTTGATGGTTCTTGAATTTGAAGAACTTGAATTTCTTCGTTTCTTGAAGAAGGGTTTGGATCTTGTTCTTGGGTTTTTTTATCTTGGAAGAAACCCTAACTTTTGATGTTATAGATGAATATGAAGTTATAAGTCTTGATCAAATATATAGATTGATTTTTTCAAATATAACATTAATGTCATACAAATTAGATAAAAGAAGTAACATATAGTATCTGAAAATTATGTAAAAGCGTAATAAGCTAATAACTAATAGCTTAAAATATTTAAAAATTATACAAAAATTTGATCGACTTTTCAAATTTCATATGTGACTTATAAATTTGGATAAAAGAGAAACATAAATTAGGTTTGTATTGGCACTGACTCCAATATCTAGTATTCATATATTGTTGAGTGTTAGAAAAATATATTGTGGTGTATACCCTGTCATATATAGAAAAGGAAGCATGGAATTATATAAAGTAACTCTATATAAATATTGGATCTATATATGTTTTTTCCTTTTTTGTTCCTTGTTGTAATATGTGTTAAGGTTACATAAAGTATATACTATGTATTTAGAGTAGAGAAGTCAGTTCAAGAAGTTAGTTAAGTTAGTTGATTACATCAGTCAGTTAGTTAACTAACTAAGATAGAAGTTAGTTGTGATCATTGTATCATTATGTAAACCTCTTCTATGCACTAATACAGGTTAACACATTCAATATAATTGATCATTAATCTTTTCTTCCCCTTCTCTTTCTTCTAATTTTGCTTACTCTTCTTCTCTTTATCAATCAAAGAATTCTCTGTTTGGGATATGGATTCTGTATCAACTGTTGATTAACAACATAGTATTAGAGCATTGATCTAGTGAATCCAAATCTTCAAGCAATTCATAGTGAATTCAAAATAATATACTTTAAGATAACTATTGGCTTCCGCGATCGTTCTTGAGTACACAAGAAAGATGAGTCACTTGAATGATACTACGTTTGGATCTGGTTAGGTTGGGAGTCAAGCTCTAGAGATCAACTACAATCATTCATTATTTCTGACTACATCTAATGTCAATGGCATACAAATTATCTCATTCCAGCTGAGAGGTATTGAGAATTTTTCTATGTAATTTAGGTCTATGAGAATTGAATTGTTAGGTAAAAATAAGTTTGGGCTGATTGATGGCATTTGTTATAAAGAATCCTTCCCTGAAAATATGTGGAATCACTAATAAAGGGTTAATGCCATAGTACTATCTTAGATCATGAATTTAGTATCAAAATTTTTTTAAGAGGTATCATATATGCATTAGATGCTAAAACTATTTGGTTGGACTTGCAAGAAAGATTTACTAAGGTTGATGGTTCAAGAATCTTCAATTTACATAAGCAAATTGTCACTCTTACTCAAGGCATGCACTCGTTTCTGTGTATTTTTCAAGATTGAAAAACCTATGGAAGGAATTTGAAGCCCTTGTACCTGCCCCTACCTATAATTGTAACAAGTCAAAAGAATATGTGGTGCATCTCTACAACAACTAAATATGTTTCAATTTCTTATCAGCTTGTATGAATCTTATATTCAAGCAAGAATACAAATATTGATGACGATTTCAACACCAATTGTAATTAGTCTTATTCAATGATAATCAGTGATGAAAGTCAGATAAATATAGCTGCAAATTTAGGGATATTAGGCAACAATCCATTAAGTAGAACCAGTGAATTTGAGGGTGAAATATACACTAGATCAAAAGGCTATCAGACTAGTGGTTCTATGGTTCTACTGGATATCAAGGAGTTAACAAGTTCAAGAAAAATCAGCATCTTTTTTGTGATATCTGCAAAATCAAAGGGCACAGTAGAGAAAATTTCTTCAATATTGTTGGTTATCCTTTTGATTCTAGGTATAAAAATAAAGGCACTACAGGATATGAAACATTAGAGTTGCTTACAATGGTTCTTCTGATACTGATTCAAAAACTAGTGGTTCTGGTTCAACGATCAAAATATGTCTTGTGATATATTTGTACACTCTGCTGGTTCATCAACACAGTTCACTCATGATGATCAAAATTATCAACAAAATTTAAGTATTGGTGCTACTAGTTGCAGGCATTCTAATATGATTATAGGAAGTTCATCATTCATTAAGGACCAATATGATTAAACAATCAAACTACTCAATAAAACTAGTGTTGGTTCAACTAAGGCATCTATAAATATAGCAGGTATGCCTAAATATATGGCATTAATGGAACCTAAGTTCCCTGAAAATATAGTGGACACTGGTGCCACAAACACATAGCCTTAAGCCTTAGCATACTTGATCAAGTATCCCTAACTGAGGCTCATTTTCCAAAAAGAGTGCATTTGCCTAATGGTGATGCTACTCTAGTTACACATACATGTTCCAATGCTATATCTACAACAAGCACTGTCTCTAACGTCTTTATTATGCCTGAATTCCAATTTAATATATTGTATGTTTCCAAATTAACTAGGGAGTTGCAATGTTATACTTTATTATATCCTTACTTTTGTCTTTTTCAGGACCTCTTCACTAAGAGGGTGAAAGAGATTGGTAAAGAAATGGATGGTTTATACATTTTACTGAATCATTATTCAAGAAATGATCAAAGTATTATTTTAGCATCACAGAAATCTCTAGTTATTTTGAATTGATTCATCAAACATTTGGGGACCTTATAAAGTTCTTACTTATAATGGAAATAAGTACTTTTTTACTATTGTTGATGATCTATCTAGAGTTACTTTTATTTTTCTACTTAAACAAAAGTTAGAAGTCTATCTCACTTTGCAATATTTCCTTACTCTTATTAAAATTCAATTTGATAAACAGTCAAAACTATAAAAACTATCAATGGCTCTGAATTCTTGAGCCATACATGTCAAAATCTATTTACTATCTTAGGTATTATCCATTAAACTACCTTTGTGTATGCTCCTTGGCAAAGTGGAGTTGTTGAAATAAAACACAAGTATATACTTGAGGTTACGGGAGCTATAAGATTTCAAGCTCATATTCCTATAGAATATTAGAGCCACTGCATCTTTGTTGTTGTCTACCTTATTAACAGACTACCTTGTCAAGTATTAAATGGTTTATCTCCATATGAAAAGCTACATGGTAGAAAACCATCTCTAAATCATCTCAAAGTCTTAAAGTGTCTATTCTTTGATAAGGATAATGGTAAACATGATAAAATAATGTATAGATCAAAGATAGTGGGATATTCTGAGTCTCAAAAAGGTTATGTACTACTAGATCTTGCTGACAAAACATATATAATATTTCAAGAGGATATGTTTCCATTTATCACTCAAGAAGACAAGAAGAATCCTATTTTTCTATACACAAGTCCTCAATTTCCTAACCTAGAGGTAGAATGCAAATTACCTTCTCATATCTCAGCTGAAGAATCACAAATATCCACTATATCTCAACAAGACAATTCTCACCATGTACTAGTTCAAAATGTTTCTGAAACACCCTGGTTTCAGGACCTTAATAAATTTTCTTGATTTCTGGTTTCTGGGCAAGATACGACTTAAGGGAATGAGTCATACACTTGGGTACAAATGGTATGGTCCAGTCGTATGTTGATTAGTGTTTGTTGGTGGGATGGATATAGTTACTAGAATGGGTATGTTTTGGGTGGTATGAGTCGTATCTGTGGATACTGGTTGTTTGGTTACTTCACTTAACCTTAGACTTGGTAACTTAAGTTGGATCTGAGTATGAGTGGCTCACCATGAGCCATAAGTCAGGGTACGAGTCGTACCATGGGCTCGTATGGTGGTCAATGTCCAAACCTCCAGAAATTCTATTCTGCAAAGGGTATGGTTTATGGGTGTTGACATCCAATTTAGACCGCCCGATACTTCTTTTTAGCTGTTATTTTATCAAATTTATTAATTTTGAATCTTAATATATTTTACATATTATTTTAGTATAAATAAAGTTTTGACATGTCACATTCATGATTTTGAAGCATGCAATTTATTTTAACATTTAATTTAAAATTTTTGTATAGTATGTATAATTTATTAATTTAAATATAATATTTTAAATCTTTTTTTTGCAAATGTGCATACTCATAATTTACAAACACATAGTCTATTATTATTATTATTATTATTATTATTATTATTATTATTATTATTATATTACTACTACTATTTTAATGATTTAGTATTTACTCATTTTTATATATTGTTTTGAAAGAAATTTATTTAGTCCTAAACAAGTTCAAAATTCTAATTTCAAATTCAAATTTATTAACATCTTCACATATCCTCCTAAAATCTTTTCTTTAAGTAGAAGAATATTATTATTCTTAAAAATCTTCCAAAAATATTTTTCAAAATCTCTCACATGTTAATATTACTCCCTCAAAATCAATCTTTTCCTACTTTTTCTCTCTTCCCCAACGACTTTTTTGATTTTTTTCCTTCAAAAAGAGATGTAGTACACCATTAAAGGGTGGAGCCACAAGATAAATTTGAGACTTTTTCTTTTCACTTACATACAACAAATTAAAAACACATGCATAAAAATGCATGCATAGATCCTAGAGGGTTCATCGATCTTCTTCTCATTAAGTTGTAGTACCATTATTGAGATTCATTAATGAAGAAAATACTTGTGCAATAAAAAGTCCAATATTTACGATCTGTTTCTTAAAAATTATACTTGTACCATTGTGTTGTTATGTTATGTTTGTCTTAAGTTGCTTATTGAAGAAACTTTATGTTATTCTATTGAGACATCCTTTTGATTTCAAGTCTCAATCCTTTGTTTAAATTCTTATTATTAGTTTAATCTTTGTATTATGTCATGTCTTGTTTATTTCCTTTCCTTTGAAAGTTTGTATATGTCGTAAAATTGTTGTTGTCTTCATAGCATAATTGGCTTGTTTTAACTATTTTTTTATTAAAGTTATGCAGCTTTCTATTTTTGTTTTGTTACCTAGGTCATGAGTTTTAGTTGAAAAGATTAATGAGTTTAGACCAATGAACTGTGTTATAGCCATAGAAACTAGATCTCTAATTATAATTACTAGGATTATCAAAGGCTTCTTAATGGATTTGAATATTGTTAATATCTTAATTTATTTTTGTGGGTCATTTCTTCTATCATAAACGCGCGTGATGGAGTCTTCAAAAAAAGTGCAATTCCCTCCAGTTTGCTTTTTGTTGAAATAATGAAAAAGCTATTTAAAATTTGATGTGTTTTTTCCTTTGTTTTTACTTTTGTAGAAGTGAGAAATTCATTTGGTCATAGTTGTGTTATTTTCTGATTTTAGTAACTTTACCTTTTTTTCAAATGCTCACTGTATAGGTTGCTTTTTTTTAATATTCTCGAATAGTTCAAGCATTTTCTTACATGCTTACTTCGATTAACAGTGTTTATTATTTTATTAATTTTTTAATTTGAGTGATTAAATCATAAGAACAAACGTACTCTCACCCTGTTTGAATATGTTTTGGATGTATATTAAAATGAAATGACATCGCTCGGAGTTCAACTATAGAGGAGTAGAGGATTCAACGCGCCAAGCGAAGCTAAAATAGAGTCATCACCCAAATGAAGGTCAGGTACGTTTAGGATATGATAACAAAGACAGGCTATAGCTCACTTCTTGTATGAAGCATATACATAGCTTTATTAAAAATAAAGCAAACTTGTTACTCCCGTCTTTTCTAATTTTGAACGTCACTCTTTTAAAAGTCTCAAGGATTTGACAACATTTATTACTATACTACATTAGCAACATGTTTGATACAATTTATATATTATACCTATATATTTCTTGCTTTACATGTCTTTTAAATACTAAAATATTTTATTTAGTACTTTAAGAGTTTCTTTCATCTTATCTGAAGGCATTTAAGGGAGTCGACATAGAAACTAGTACAAAGGGAGTAACATCGCATTGGGCCTGTTTGAGCCTTGTCATGCCCTGACCCCACTCACATTTTCTCTTATCTTTTTTTACTTTGTGTATGTATTATTGAATTACTTATTTACTTTTATTAATCCCTTATATTAATTCTTCACCAAAATTGAGGTGACGTATACATTACTAACAAGTTTTGCATCCTTTGTAGTTTCTCCTTACATTGACGTAAGTTCAATTTACAGTTTGTCATCCTCCAAGTTTTTCTTCATTCTAAAAATCAAAGGATCTCTGTAGAGTTTGTAATTCAAGAAAGATGAAGATTACAAGAATTATGGTACTTTCATTTATTATTTACATGTCTCAAAATGTCAGTCTCACATCTCTTGTATTTTTGTTATTCTTTGTATTTTTAACCACATATAATCCCCTCGTAAAGCATGAATTCGACTAGAAACAACCTTTGCGAGAAAAATGAGGTGAGATAGAATGGAGACTCTACTAGGATACTTAGTTTCTAACCATTATGTGTTTGTGTTTAATATGGGTTTCTATTATTTGTCTGAATTTTATTTTGATTGTAATTTTTCATGATTATTGTTTATTTTTACATCTTGATTTATTTTTCTACATTTTAGCCTTTCTTCTTCCCATTTTATGTGTTTTTCATATTTTTCCATGCCTATCCAATGTCTATTTACTTTTATTGCTAAGCATTCTATTGTATTTTCCTACGTGTTAGGTGTTACTGCTTTATATAATTGACATTCCGCACAAACTTTTGTCCTTCTGGAACCTCTTTTATTTTTATTTTATGAACAATTGCGCGGGTACACGCATGTTCTTTTCTAAAACACCCTTCGAAAAATGCCTTGGGGATCGGTTAATCAACGCTACGTTGACAGTCACAAACTTTTCAACTCTCGAGTACTCCCCTCGAGAGAACCATGTAATAAACCCACTCTTGTCCTTTAGGTCTTGGCTACATATTTCTTTTACGAAGAAATATGTGTCCCATTCAACGTAGAATGCCTTCTCACCTTTGATGTGTTGAATTTTAGTCTCATTCAAAGTCCAAAGGGGTTCACGACCCCGAAACAATGCATAATACTTTTTGCTATGTGTTTCATTTCTATGTTTGTATTGATATCTTGCCTATCTTGTTGTTTTCGTTCTTGTCTTAGTCACTCTTTACTTTTAGTGTTTCTCGTTTTAGAGTTCTTTAATCTTAAAAGTCTTGTCATGCTAGGACCCTACAATACATTCTTAGGGCCTATTCAAAACTTCCCTTCAATTCATCCTCCTAACTTATCGGTTAGTATATTAATCATCTCTAGGCTCAACTCTTGCTTTGATAAAGGGTTTTAGCCTTATTCATAATCTTTTAATACAACTTATCATTTTAATATATCCTCTTCCTCATGCTTCCAAAGTTTACATACTTTTGTCCCGCCGTGATCCTTTTGATGTTGTCATACTCATGTCATGCTCTAACTTTCGCAATCTCTAAGTTACATGGATCTCTCATAACTTCTATTCACTCCAAATGAGCATAACTCATCATTTTCAAATGAGTAGAATATTTATTCTAGACTCCCGTACGTATTCTTTGTTCCTAAATATAAATTATTTCTTCTAAGGTTGTCTAGAGTTGAACATCATAAATGGCCAGTCAAGCAATGTTTATCAATCTTGTTAATAGCAAAGTTGAGCATGAAAGCTTGGGGTTGTATCAAAACAAAGTTATTTTAAGCATCAGAAGGCTAGAAAGAAGAATAGAGAAAATTAGTGGAACAATGACTGATCTTCTAGGTTCAGTTGAAATGCCACTAGGTTTTCCAGAGCCGCTATCTGAAATAGATGTTAGCACTCTCATCTATACCACATAGTTTCCTATATTGATAATTTCACCTATGCTTGATCGTGATACACATACACCTGTAAATCTGTTTTTAATTGCATTGCTAAAAGCACTTAGTGGGTTAAAAATATAAGTAAGGAAAAAGGAGACGGAAGGACAGGTTCCTAACCATGAGGCAGGATCATCTCAACAGCCTAAAATGAATAAGTCATCCAAATTAAGGGAAGAAAACAGGGATAGAATTGAGGGTTTGAACTTTCCATTATATGATGGGTCAGGAAACCCACATTCCCATTTAAAGGCGTACCTTAACAAACTAGCAGTTGTAGGGCAAAATGATGATCTCAAGAAGAAGCTCTTTGTTAGTTCACTTACTGGTCCTGCATTGATGTGGTATGTAGGGAAAGATAGTAGCAAGTGGGCCTCTTGGGACAATTTAGCAAGTGACTTTATTAAGCGATTCGACAATAAGCTTAAAAGAAAGATCACAGTCGAGATTGATTTGGTTGAGTCACAGTTCAGAGACAAGGGGAAGATGATCATCAATGAAACAGTCAAACCTCCAAAGCATGAAGTAAGTGTATCCCACCCTCAACTAATATGGTACCCAGCTCCAAAAATCATCCCATCATCCAATTACATCCAAGCCTATTTTCCCCAATCCTTCATAAAACCTCCTCCACAGACTGTTTGGTACCCACCTCCACTTATTACTCCAACATCAAACTACCTTCCAAAGTCTTATCAAAATCTACCAACAAACCAATGATCCACCCGATCCATCAGACCTCAACATAAGCTTTAGAAAAATCCACCAAGACAGTACACCCCTTTGGTTGAGCCCATAGCCCAACTTTATGAGAGATTAAGGATGGATGGATATATCACTCCAATTCCTATAATTATAATGAACACATATGCATCATGGCTTGATCATTTCAAAATTTGTGCTTATCATTCAGGAATGATAAGCCACACCACAAAAGAATGTCATGCTTTAAAGGATAAAATTCAAGCACTGATTGATACCAAGATGATAAATGTGATGGGGCCATATCTTGATGTTGATTAAGTATGATTGGTATTTATCTGACAATAATGAAGGGATATCATATCTTTTCCTTATTACAGGCTCTCACTCACTTGAGTTACTTTTATCTTTACATATGCTTGGAACTATATGAATTTCTCTTATGTAGTTTGAACTATGATCGACCTGATTCCCTAATATGAGGAATACGTAGGCGCTCATTTAATGAGTTCGGTATCATCATAATAAAATAATATTTTTCTATTTTTTCCTTTTCTATATGGAGTTGGATGAATCAACAATGTGATATGATATCAATTATAAAGGATGTTTTGAATCAACAAGTTTGATGTTCAACAAAAGTCGACCTTATCCATTTCCCCATCTTACTATCTTCTTCACAGATCATAATTGCAAATTTGGCATCATGTTCTATCACTATCATGTTTCATGCTTTTAAAGCTCAAATCTTTATGCCTAGATCACTTATTAAGTCTTAGTATTCATCCTAGAATGTCTTTTATTTTATATTTATTATGTTTTGAACCTATGTGTTATCTTGTAATTTTTGTTTGACATGTTTATTTTATTTAAGGGTTGTCTAGCATTTGAACATTGAACTCAATTAAGAATCTTCAATATGACAAATATGCTCAATATCTGAAAAGGTTTCAATCCTCTTTCTCATCGCCTAAGGTAAAACACAACGCCTTCTTATCCTTGCCTTACCCACACACACTCTCAGAAATTTTCTTCTACACAAAACTCTCTTGAAAGTGAAAGGATCAATTTAGATGAACGTCGAAAAAGGCTTCATGACTTAGAGAAAAAGGTTGAATGAGAAACTGCATTCTAGGGGTATCTACGACTTGAGGTATGAGAAATTAAGTATGCATCTGAGGATTGATTTACCTCCAGGATATAAAGTTCCAAAGTTCAACATATTTGATGGGCATAGGGATCCAATCACATATCTGAAGGACTATTATGGCAGACTAATTGGAATAGGGCATAATGAGGCTCTCTATATGAGATTGTTTGTTCAAAGTTTGTCAGGAATAACACTCACATGGTTCGCCCAACAAGAATTTGACAAATGGCATAATTGGGAAGAATTGGCTCAAGATTTTGTGGGATAATATAAGTTTAACATCAATGTTGGTCCAACAATATGTGAATTTCTTGAGGTGAAAAGATCAACCTATGAATCTTTTGAGGAATATGCAACTTGATGAAGGTTAAAGGCTTCCAAAATACATCCTTTTGTACCTTGATGAGGAATTGGTATAAATTTTCCTCAGATTACTAGATAGAATATACTTTCAGAAAATGTTCTTCCTAGTTAGTCACAGCTTTGAGAGTCTAATTTTGATTGGAAAGAAATTAGAATATGAAATAAAGAATCTATCCAAGGGAGAGAAAGAGGATTCATCACCCTCCATATATCAAATGTAAGGGTATCATAATAAAGAGACCCATGTTATTTTTGGTTCTTGAAACAAGGCTCATCAGATCTAATCCTACTTTGTCCAGCAAGATCCTTAAAATAAGTCTCAATCCTACTTCGTCCAACAAGATCCGAGATATTCACAAAAGAAGCATAAAGCGCATCACATGAATTAACGTGTAAATCTTTCCTATTTCATGTCCCTTTTTCATTTTACCCGCCTTATGGCTAATAAAAAACATTTTATTTTCTCTACCATACGTTGTACTCATGAACTACGTTCGACCTGACTTCCATTTGGATAGGTAGGCAGCCCACTTTGGGTCCGATCTTAATCTAATAAAACATTTTCTTTTCCCTCTCTTACAAAGTGTCAGGCTAATAGGCCTAACTCCTGAGCATATAAAGGTAGATTACGAGTGAGTTCACAACGTTCAAATGCAGGATGACCATTTCTCTTGGGTGAATGTTTTCTTTGAGTGGTACAAAAATATAAGGCTCCAAATACAAAAACTAGGGCAGAATTTTTGAGGTTTCAAGTAAACCTCAAAAATTTTCACAAGTAAACAATATAGCAATTCACAATGACGTGCAAAAGGTGTCTTTCATTCTAAACTGGAGCAGAAATTTCTGAGAATTCCTCAAAAATTTCACCATGATGGAGTACAAGTCCCAATGATCCATGGAACAATGACCAAGGAGTCAAATCGGGCAAGATACAATTCAACATTTATTTTGACTAATGATTTTTCTTTGAGTACTAGATTAATAGGTACAGATGAAGGAATCACTCCGTCACAAAAGGCCCAATGGCCAATCCAACATCATGCCGAGAATCCTAATGGTCAATCCAATAGTACAACATATATGCTTTCTTATCTCCTCTTAACATTATCGTTATGGTTGTTTTCACTACATTGTTTAATCTTCTACACATACATCCGTGATAACCATTTTTATCTAGTTGGGATAAAAGTGGTAGGACTAACAGGTACAGATGATAGGAACTAATCTATCATGAGAGGCCCTACAACCAATCCAACGTCATATCGAGAAGCTCAACAGCTGATCCAACACTACATCGGTAGCCCAACAGTCGATCCAACATCATATTCAGAAGTCCAACAGCTGATCCAATGCTACATGAAAAGGCCCAATGGCTGATCTAACATCATATTAAGAAGCCCAACAGATGATACAACATTGCATCATAAGTCCCAACAACTGATCCAATGTCATATTGAGAAGCCCAAAAGCTGATCCAATGTTATGTCAAGAGGCCTAACAGTTAATCCAACATCATATCGAGAAGCCTAACAGTTGATCAAATGCCACATCAAGAGGTCCAACAACCGATTCAACATCACATTGAGAATCCTAATAGTCGATCCAACATTGCATCAATAAACCCAATAACTGATCCAACATCACATCGAGAAGCCCAACGACTAATCCAACAATACAACAGATATGCTTTCTTCACTCTCATATTTACTTTATATTTATCAATTTCTTATTATACCCTAACCTTGGTTATCTAGTAGACTATAAAGTACGTAGGTAATAGAAAAAGAGCACCAAATAGGAACAATTTGCGTTCCTGCTTTCAAAATATCACCCTATTCACCCATACGCCGCATAAGTCCAATTTAAAACTCAACTACCCTTCATTTTCACGCCCCTCCTCATATCATTGTTTCAAATCCTATTTATTACCATCTTACCAATCCATAATACAGCTTTATCATTAGTAGTCTTTAAGAATATCATTTATTCTTAAATCTAGAACTACACACAGCTTGATTCTCGTAAAATTAGAGAAATGTAGGTGACTTAAAACCAAAGCCTCGGCCACATTATTTTTAAAACCACCTCCAGTTGCTTTGATTCCAATGAACCATTTTCTAGATCGGATAAAATTGGCTACTACATCAACTTTTGTTGCTCGACAATTCTTTCGACAATTCTTTTATCATTCTCAAGCAACGAAGGGGCGGCAACTATAGACACCCAATTTTGACCGCCCAATTAAATTTATTAATTTTGAATCTTAATATATATTACACATTATTTTAGTATAAATAAAGTGTTGACGTGTCACATTCATGATTTTAAAGCATGCAATTTATTTTAACGTTTAATTTTATATTTTTGTATAGTATGTATAATTTATTAATTTAAATATAATATTTTACATAAGTTTGTCAATATTTATTAAATTATTTTTTTCAAATGTGCATACTCATAATTTACATACATCTAGTCTATTATTATTTTATTATTATTATTTCTACTACTACTATTTTAAATATTTAGCATTTACCCATTTTTATATATTGTTTGGAAAGAAATTTATTTAGTCTTAAACAAGTTCAAAATTCAAATTTCAAATTCAAATTTATTAAAATCTTCACATATCCTCCTAAAATCTTTTCTTTAAGTATAAGAATATTACTATTCTTAAAAATCTTTCAAAAATATTTTTCAAACTCTCTCACATGTTAATATCCCAAATATTACCTCTTCAAAATCAATCTTTTCCTATTTTTTCTCTCTTCCCCAACGACTCTTTTGATTTTTTTCCATCAAAAGAGACGTAATACACCATTAAAGGGGTGAGCCACAAGAGAAATTTAAGACTTCTTCTTTTCACTCATAGACAATAAATTAAAAACACATGCATACATCCTATAGGGCTCAGCGATCTTCTTCTCATTAAGTTGTAGTACCATTATTGAGATTCATTAATGAAGAAAATACATGTGCATTAAAAGGTCCAATCTTTACAATCTATTTCATGAAAATTATACTTGTATCATTGTGTTGTTATGTTATGTTTGTCTTAAGTTGCTTGTTGAAGTAACTTTATGCTATTCTATTGAGATATCCTTTTGATTTCAAGTCTCAATTCTTTGTTTAAATTCTTATTATCAGTTTAATCTTTGTATTATGTCATGTCTTGTTAATTTCCTTTTCTTTGAAAGTTTGAATATGTCGTAAAATTGTTGTTGTCTTCATAACATAATTGTCTTGTTTTAACTATTTTTTATTAAAGGTATGCAGCTTTCTATTTTTTTTAGTTACCTAGGTCATGAGTTTTAGTTGAAAAGATTAATGAGTTTAGACCAATGAACTGTGTTATAGCCATAGAAACTAGATCTCTAATTATAATTACTAGGATTATCAAATGCTTCCTAATGGATTTGAATATTGTGAATATCTTAATTAATTTTTGTGGGTCATTTCTTCTATCATAAACATGATTGATGGAGTCTTCGAAAAAAAAATTAATTTCCTCCAGTTTGCTTTTTGTTGAAATAATAAAAAAGCTATTTAAAATTTGTTGTGTTTTCACATTAGTTTTTACTTTTGTAGAAGTGAGAAATTCTTTTAGGCGTAGTTGTGTTATTCTCTGATTTTAGTAACTTTACCTTTTTTTGTCAAATGCTCACTGTAGAAATTTCTTTTTTTTTAATATTCTTGAATAGTTCAAACATTTTCTTACGTGCTTACTTCGATTAAAAGTGTTTATTATTTTATTAATTTTTTTATTTGAGTGATTAAAACATAAGAACAAACCTACTCTCACCCTGTTTAAATATGTTTTGCATATACATCAAAGTGAAATGACATCACTCAGAGTTCAACTATCGAGCAGTAAAGGAGTCAACGCGCCAAGCAGAGCTCAAATGGAGTCGTCACCCGATCGGGATCAGGTACATTTGGGATTTGATGACAAAGACAGGCTATAGCTTACTTCTTGTATGAAGTATATACGTAGCTTTATTAAAAATAAAGAAAACTCGTTACTCCTGTTTTTTCTAATTTTGTATGTCACTCTTGTAAAAGTCTCAAGGATTTAACAATATCTATTACTATACGAAATTATCAACATGTTTGATACAATTTATATATTATACCTACATATTTCTTGCTTTACATGACTTTTAAATACTAAAATATTTTATGTAGTACTTTAAGATTTTCTTTCATCTTATCTTAAGGCATTTAAGGAAGTCGACATAAAAATTAATACAAAGGGAGTATCATCGCATTGGGCCCATTTCAGCCTTGTCATACCCTGATCCCATTCACATTCTCTCTTATCTTTTTTATTTTATGTATGTATTGTTGAATTTCTTATTTACTTTTATTAATCCCTTACATTAATTCGTCACCAAAATTAAAGTGACACATATATTACTAACAGATTTTGCATACTTTGTAGTTTCTCCTTACTGTGACATAAGTTCAATTTATAGTTTATCATCCTCCAAGTTTTTGCTTATGCTAAAAATCAAAGGAGCTCGCTAGAGTTCATAATCCGGGGAATATAAAAATTCCAAGAATCATGGTACTATCATTTATTATTTACATGTCACAAAAGATCGGTCTCACATATCTTGTATTTTTGTTAGTCTTTGTATTATTTACCACATAGAATCCCCCTCGTATAGCATGAATTCGGCCGAGAACCACTTTCGTAGGCCTTGAAAGACGCCTAACACCTTTCTTTTGAGGTAATTTGAAACCCTACCTAAATTTCTGGTAAACTAAGACTAAATATCAAAAATTAGGGTTGTAGTTATCCTATATGGTTCCCTAACGCACCTTAATATGTTAGGTGGTGACTGTTTACTTTTTCTTAAAAAATCCCAAAAAGAGTTTGTCACGTTGAATCCTATTTTTTGCGAGAAAAATGGGGCGCAATAATGGGTACTAGTCGTACTCTGGGTGTGTCGTACCTTGGAAAATATTGGGTCTAAGGATAAAATTTAGGGTATGAGATATAGGTATAACTCGTATAGGATGGGTACAACTTGTAATGGTCGGTCGTATACTATGACAAGAACTAAGTGTAGTTTAAGTAAGAGCAATCTCGACATTTCTCTCCTTATCCTAATAAGGTCCGACGACTTATATTGCACTTGGGAGGTTATTTTCCCTTCTATTCTATTCTTAAACAATTAGAAAACACTCTAAAATCCTCTCTAGGGTCCTTAGGCAAAGTAAGCTAGGGTTACATCTTAAGGAGTAAATTGGAGCTTGTCTTGGTGATTTCTCTCCATCATCATCTTGGTTTAAGGCATGTTATCTTCCCTCATTGTTAGTTCCAACTAAAGTTATGGATTTTATACAATTTTTTTATGATTTAAATGTTGTATAATTTTGGGTTTTCAAATATGATTTGGGGGTTTTGGTTATATATACTAGGTTATGGTTTTCCCATATTTTAATTATGTTTTTTATATGCACTATGGTTTTGGATAATTGGTTGCATGGGAATGGTCTTTTAGTAATTGTCTTTGGTTTTGGAAATACTATGCCCCCAATGTGTTTGATAAAATGCCTATAACAATGTTTTTACCATATTATTGAGTTTTAAATGGAACTTATGCATAGTTTAAACTTAGTAACAGAACCCTAAATGATATGAATGGTCAAAATGGTTTTGGAATGGTTTGGATTAATTAACATACTTATGAGGTATGGGGAATCCCCCAAGTTAATATCGTAATGACTACTTGTAGGGTACATAGGAATCCCCCAAAGTTAATTAGATAATAGAGTTTATGGGTACATAGAAATCCCTTGACCACTAAAAGGTTTGGCTAAGGATAGTACTTGCAAGTTATAGTCGGTATGACGATACCACTACTAATAGCCTTGGTTAATAATAATGGAATAATGGTTTGGTTGGAAAATGGTTTTAATTGGGCAATAAAGACGGGGTGTGAAAGCTAACCGTGAAGGTGGAAGTCTAATGGATGAACACCGAAAACTCATGATTGTCGACATGAGGGGTAGGTCATGGCGAACCTATATAATACTCATGAGGTACATGGGAATTCTCTAGATACATTGTACATATGTATTATGGAGAGTGAAGAGTACATGGGAATCCCCGACTCTTATTGTATCTCCAGTTCATACGGTTACACACATTGGGGCCCATTCAGGGGGTTACACTGGACCCATATAGCCCATGGTGGTTCTAGGACGGTTGAGGTTCACATATCCAGGTTAATTATTTTAAAGGCATCCTAAACCCGGTTTTCTTTTCCCATCATGGTTATATATATATATATATGTATGGATTGTGGGCATATGGATGGTTCTACATGGTTTTCTTAAATGATATTATTTTATCCTTATCCTGAGTTCATGCTAGTGGTCATCGGCTAACCCGTCTTTGGGTGACTGTATCCCCACGCGATGCAGGAATCGACCGTTCTACTCATTCTACTTAGTATTCGGATATTCGGGGGTCAGCTTTGGATTAAAGTGGTGAGCTTCTATCTTTTCGAAAGGCTCCATTTCATAGATGCTAAAGAAATTCGTCGTTCTTGACCCTGCTTTACCTTAATTGTTGTTTGAACAAGTATCAACCTCTTTTTTAGGACCTCAAAGGCCTTGATTCAAGCATTATCAAATACAAACTTCACCTCCTTCTGTAACAATATTCAGAATGGATTTGCAATTTTAGAGAAGTCCTTAATAAACTGCCTATAGAGCTCTGTATAACCCAAGAAACTCCAAATACCTTAAACAAAAATCAAGGGCGGCAATTTTCCAATCACCTCAATTTTAGATCTGCAACCTCTATTCCCTTCTTTGAAATCTTGTTCCCTAAAACTATTCCCTCCTTAACCATGAAGTGACACTTCTTCCAATTTAACACCAGTTGCACCCGTCACATCTCTAAGGTGGATTAGCCAAATGGGGTAAAGAATCATCAAGTGAGTCACCCACAAATGAGAAATCATCCTTAAATACCTCTATAGTATTCTCCACCATACCAAAAAAGATGTATATCATACAACGCTAAAAAGTGGCAAGAGCATTACAAACTCTGAAAGGTATCCCTTTGAAGAGAACGTACCATATGGATATGTGAAAGTGGTTTTCTCTTGGTCTTCGAGGGAAATAGAAAATTGATTATACCTCAAATAACGATTAATAAAGTAATACCATCCTCTTTCTTCAACATCTGATCCATGAATGGCATAGGGAAGTGATCCTTCCGCATCCACGTATTCGGCTTCTGATAATCTATACAAACTCTACATCTTGTAACTTTTCTCAGAGGCACTAACTTATTCTTCTCATTTGGGACCACCGTGATCCCACACTTTTTAGGCATACATTGAATTGGGCACACACATTTTTTATTAGTAATAGGATAAACCACACCTGCATTTAACCACTTTATGATCTTCTTTTTCACTACCTCTTGCATAGGTGGATTCAAATAATGCTGATGCTCAATTCTATGTATATACTTCATTTCTAACTAAATCATATAAGAGCAAATTCTGGGTGAAATCTCGATAATATTCACAAATATCCAACTAATAGCCTGTTTAAACCTCTATAATATTAAGATCAAGGCTTCAACCTGCATATCCAACAATTATGCAGTAATAATAATCGACAAGGTATTATTGGCCCCCAAGAATTCATAAGCCAAGTGAGAAAAAAGGTCTTTCAATTTCAAGATGAATCGCTTCTCAATTGATGGCAGAACTAGAAGGGTTTTCTATTCTTCAAGTCAAACTCCAAATTTTTTGGCGCATAAGAATAAGAACCTATACCAATAAGAGCCGTCACCATGTCAACGTATTCATCGATACCGTCACAAAGTTCATAATCATTGTCACTAATGCTTTTATACCAAGTCCCTCCTCAATAGGCACATTAATTGCAACATCCTCAACAGTGTCGATCATAGAGAAAACACGTATATCTTTTGGTTGTCCGTATTGACTGACCCACATTGAAAGTAACCTGTTCGTCATTGAGCCTAAATTTTATATGGCCCATCTCCATATCAACTAAATCCCTACCCATGGCTAAGAAAGGCCTTCCCCAGAAAATGAGGACTTCAAAATCCACCTCATAGTTGAGAATCATAAAATCAGCTGGGAATATGAGGAATCTACCTTTACCAAAACATCATAGAAAATACTAACTGATTTATTCATTGTCTGATCAGCCATCAACAATCTCATCAATGTTGGCTTAGGTGACCCAAACCCCGACTGTTTATACACAATGAGTAGTATCAGATTAATATTAGCTTCCAAGTCACATAATTCTCATGCAAAATTCAGGGACCCAATAGTGTAATGAATAGTGAAAGCTCCAAAAATCCTCTTTCTTCTCAACTAATCTTGAGAAGCAATAGCACTGTACTGGTGCATATTATTAGTGGACTCAGAACTCATCGTCCACTTTTTATTCACTAAATCCTTCATAAACTTGGCACATCTGGGCATCTGCTCTAATACTTCTATAAGAGGAAGATTCACAAATAATTTTTTCAACATTAACATCAATTTCTGATATTTTCATTCTTTCTTCTTCTTTTTCAACCTTTAAGGAAAAGGTAGGGAAGGTCATGAAGTGATATTCAAAATTGGGTCAAACTCCTTACCCTTTCCTTTATCAGTCTCAATTCATTATTCAACACCAATGGATTTCTGTGATGTCTCAGCATTAGCCAATGACTTTTTAATTTTAGTCTCAGGTGCATTATCAAAATCAATAGTATCATTCCTTACCTCATCAACTACCGACATACAAACATCAATAGTATCCTTATCAATCCAAGTGGTGATGGTTGTATAATGATTTTTATTCTTCATATTCTTAATGGTGTTACTCAAAATAGTACCCACCTGATGTTGATTCATAGTAGCCGACATCTAACCAAATTATTGCTCAAGTTGCTTAATCATGGTAGCATGCAATTTTGTCTTCTACCCAGTTTTGAAATATCAACCTTAATCTTCTTAGGGAAACTCTCTTGACTCTCTAAACCCTTAACTAGCTTTGGAAGAAATGCTTCCATCCTTGAATCAGCATCACGATTCCCTGGTGGAGTATACATACCACTCTTCTCCTTATAATCATCCTTTATCATCCAGTCACTATCTCTCTTTCTTCTTCTATCCCTATATTTATCTTCATAATATTTATGACCTTCATTACTTTGCCTCGAGTTCTAAGAGTCCTAATTGGACCACCCTTGGCTCAAAAACCTGTCATCGCTCTGTCCAAATACTTAGCGCCCTCTTCAGAATCAGAATCATCATGTCTACCTGACATAACTCACGTGCCCACTATATTCATATTTTTAGCATTAACAGTTGCAAACTACTTGGTTAGTAACCCAATCCCTATCATCAGTTGTGCTACCTCTTGAGCCACGGTATCATCTAGAGATCTCGGCTTACTGGAAGCACCAATAGCATAAGTACTAGCTCTGCTTTCTGCCTCCCAATTATGCCACCCTCAGTTGGTTTTGGAAATCCAATCTATGATTTCCATAGCTAACTCCCAATGAAGGATCATGAAAGGTCTACCAGTAATAGTGTCAGTAATAGCTTTGGTGCTTGTATTCAGGGATCTATAGAATATTTCAAGCAAATTCCTCCCTAAAATTTTGTGATTGTGCACAATCATTAACTTTTTCTTGAACCTAAACCATGTCTCGTATAGTGCTTCAAAATACAATTTCCTAAAATTCTAAATCTTATCATTCAAATACAACTTTCTAGAAGGTAGAAAGAATCTGTCTAAGATTTGTGTCCATAACTCATTCCAAGAGGTAATAGACCCACGAGGTAGTTACCCTAACCATAATATTACTTCTCCTAAAAAAGAGAATGGGAACAACTTGAGTTTTAAAGTTTCCTGATTCACCCCATGTAGATTATACAAATTGCAAATCCCAAAAAAATTCATGATGTGCATGTTTACGTCATCTATTGGCAAACTAGGAAAGACACTTTTTAGATTAAGCAACTGAATCATAGAACTCGTAATTCCAAACTTTTCTACTTAGGGTAACTCAGGAGGAATGATATCTCATGTTTTAATAGGCTCAATATACCTCAAAACTTCCTCCAGATCATCAAACACTGGCAAGTACTAAAAAGATAGGGTGGTTGAGTTCTATCTCTTCTAGCTCTGTCTCTGTCAAGTGTTACTCAATGCTCTATTTCCTATCTCGCTCTTTCTTCTTGAGCTGCACGATGGGCAACTACTCGCCTTACATTCTCTTTATCTAATAATTTTACAGTGGAGTTTGTGCAACTATTTCTTAAACACTACGTGGATATGGTAGATTGAAGAGATTTTGGTTATCTTAAACCCCATGCTCATGCTCTTTCATCTTACGATTCTGTCTAAGGTCCACTCTAGCTTAATATCAAGCAATGTCAAGGTATTGCCTTAACTCTGAGTACTGGCATACATTGACATACGCCTCAAGAACAATAAAAAACCAAAAAACAATAACCTTAATTAATCAATCCATAACTGTATTACCCTGCAACTGCACCAAAAATTTTTATCGCCCAAATTACACCTCTAAGAAAGGATACAGCAGTTACTGTCAAATAAAGACCCCAACAAAGATAAGAATTAAACCTATGGGGAATAGGGTGAATCTCTGTCAAAGAACTTGCTCATGTAATATGAAAGTGCAGAAATTAAATAGGGGGATTTTGTGAGAACGGTAGTAGTAACAATGCTTGATCACTTTACGTTGAAATAAATATGACACGAATACTAGGACAATATTTCTCCTGACTTCCTTACTCTGCAAACTTATTATGCTTGTTAAACTATCTCAGTGCCTTGAATACAGAATCTAACAAGTTATGTATCACCAACCATCTCTCAATACATTTGGTGAATTTCAATCATCTCATTTGGT
Source organism: Capsicum annuum (assembly GCF_002878395.1). Taxonomy (NCBI): domain Eukaryota; kingdom Viridiplantae; phylum Streptophyta; class Magnoliopsida; order Solanales; family Solanaceae; genus Capsicum; species Capsicum annuum. Next base: position 123,347,756 of record NC_061116.1, read on the forward strand.
ATTAGTATGTCACATTACTAACCCTTGTCCTCGATCCCAAATTAACTATCTCCTCACGGTCTCAAGTTAAATAGATGAAGGTCGGTAACTTTAAATTATTGTTGTTATGTCTTTTCCTAATCTCTTGAGTTAGTATCAAATACAAGCGGGTTCTTAGCGTCTGGAGTCACTAAGAAAGTAATCAATACAAAGAAAATAATAATACATACGTAACCACCGATCAAGAATTACTTTGAACTTCCTGTACTTTATTATTTCATTAGGGTTCCTACAACCCTAGTTAAGAGGTTTGGTTGCTCATGTTTGCAAGAACAACCATAGAATTCATAATAAAAGCATATGAATAATCTCACAATAAATTAAGAATGGAAACCAAAATCTTAAATTAATCTCAAATCGTAAAAGTCAAGAATAAGAATTCCAAAATCAAAAGTGTATCTCAAAATCAATATAGTATTGTAAGTATGTAAAAACACATAAATTAATAACAAAACATCAATGGGGTATTTATAGGATATATTAAAACCCCTAAAAATTCTAACCAACCCAAAATAAGAAAACTATATTGAGGCCTATCTATGACCCCACTTACAGACTATAGGTACTACGTACGGACCCAGGTGGGTTCGTAGGTCTTAGAAAAACTTTCAGGATTCAGATCACCCACTTACAAAGGCACTTATGATGAGTGTAAGTAATACTTACGCCTTCTAAGTAGGCCTTTATAGGTCTTAGAACAACTTGCCACTCTTTGGAACTTTTAGAACTTTTTTTCTTCTACTTATGAGGGGAGTAAGTGCCATTAACGCTACGTAAGTTGGTCCGTAAATGGGAATCTATATATTTTCAATACCTTTTTCTTATCTTCTGCTCCACAACCTGTTTTCATGCAATACAATAGAAAAAATACATCACATCTAACAAAAAGGACCTAAGTACTTGCATAATTTCAAATTTTAAGCATCGTACTTACCATGAAATCATGTCACATTAGAGCACTCCCAAAACCAAGAACTTGGACTTATCTTTTTCATCCCCTTTTTTTCTCAATTTTCTTTTTGATTTTCTTGCCACTGTCCACTATAAGTAATCCATTGTCCAATAAAGTCAATGTTTGAGGAGTTTTCTATGACATAACATAGTCAGAGTGGTGTTATAACCTGATAGTAACTCTATATTTAGTTTTTGAAACCTTTCTAAGGTTATAGAAGAGTCATAATCAATGATAGGTTTTCTAATCTCCTAAAAAGGAAGATCATATTACCTTCCTCCGATAAAGGATGATTAATCATCTTTTATTTCTTAAGGGTCATATCAGTATACATGATATTTTCTTCGGCAAGATTGATAGATGATTTCTAAATGAAGATTTCCTTTTTTTTCTTGATCCAAAGGATATTAAAAATTTATCCACTTTTGAACATTTGAAAAATTCATCTTTTTGGAGCTTGGAACGACTCTTCTTGATCCATGAAATCGAAGAATTTTAGGTTCCTAAAAGTAAAATATTGATTACAAAGGATAAGGTAAAGATTAAATTTTTGAATTGTGATCCTTATCTTGCCAGTTCGTTACTATAGAGATGAACTCCCATATGTGATCCTTCTATATTGTAGAGTCCAAATTTATTTGAAACCAATCCTCAATGACAATACTATCTTGATAAGGCTTCCAATATGAGGATGAAACTTAGGAAAAAGCTTATTAAAAAGAGAAGTAAAAGTAAAATAAGTAAGCTTTTGAGGAGATGGCTTACGTTTAAATTTCAATGTCTCTAGGATGTTGGCATCTAAGATAATATCTTTAATAGGGAAAAACACATACCTTTCTATCAATACTCGACCAGCCTTATTAAGGATGGTAAAAATAATTTTTCTCCCTAGACCCTTGAGGGTCATTATTACCTCATGAATGGCATGTAGGATTAAAGCAAGATAAGATGACTAATGGTGAAGGGAAGGTCCAATGCCTTATTTTAGATCAAAAATTAGAACACCACCCTCTATACTATGGGAACGACCTGCTCCAGGGTAATCTTAAATTTATAGAATTAAATTATATATCAAGGATAGGGTCACCAATCCCATTGTGAAAAGGTATAATGAATCCCAAATTATCGGCCCTTAATGTTCTTCACGATCAAAGGGGAAGAAACCCTACCTTTTTTAGGCTGCAAATAAGTGATAATGATGTGAATAACGTGCTCACAAATTAAGGAGATGAAGTAAACCATAGACTAAGTTCTAGATTTCTGCGGATGATCGATAGCTAGGAGATGTTTATAGTTATAGTTAAACTCAAGTTTGATCTTAGAAATAAATGATATAATTAGAGAATTGACATCTTCATATTCAAAAGCAATTTTTGTAAGGCTTGCTAAAAATTAATTCTCCCTAGGGAGCGGAAGTTAAAGTCTCTTTGGTCAACTTGAAGATTTTGATAAGATATGTTGGAAAAAAATGAGTATATAGAATAAGGAAAAAGGGTAAGGTATGTATATATGAAGGTCTTAAGATACGATGAACAAAAGTAGAAACAAACAAAAGTAGAAAGAAATTTTGAGAGGATTCACAATCGAGCAAACTACTATAAGGGTATTTATAGGGTAAATGAAAGGGTTATGATGGTGTTGATTTGATGTGATTCATCCAGATCGGTTATCATGTAGATAAAACATTTTATAGTAAAAGGTCACAAGACCCTTCAAAATTAAGGCATCTTGTTAGAGTTCCCATAAAATTTTGATAGTTTGTGGCTCTTTTTTTAACTTGACTAGCATTGCCTTTGAAAAGTAGAGGACTATTTGTATTGGGTAAAACTTTCTAAGACATATGTCATTAAAAGGAAGGGACGCTTGGTGATTAAATTTGAGGAAAGTGAGTAGTCGATAAGACTAGCCTCTAGAGGGAACATCTTTGATGATAGAAGAAAATACCTTACCAAAGGCATGTGAAATTAATATGGTTGAAAAGGAAAAATATGCATCCAGTGACATGGATAAAGATACAAAAGGAGAATAAGCGCGTACGAGCTCGTATGAGTCATCGCACCATTATAAGAATATTGGTTAGAACCACCTACAACATTTCCACGTGGATACAACTATTTCTTTTATAGTTAGGGCTTAAGTGAAGCTCTCTTATTGGTTAAGGGCTTATCCTTGTAACCTATAGATAGTTTATCACATTCATTTGTAATTGCATTCTAATTTTAAGATACTACGATATTACTTTTATTTCTGAGGACAAAGTATCTATCAATTACTTAGATTTGGTCCTTTTAAGAATTCTTAATTCTAAATACTACGGGGAAGAGGAAAATCATTATTGAAGATAGAGATGACTTCTTTATTAGAGTCCACAGTTTCTTATTACTCTATTTCCAGCTTATTTAACTGTACCATTTTATTGGTAAACAAAGAGTGTATAGTAAGACTTTCTAGAAATTATAATAGAAATGAAAGACAGAAATGACAATTCTAATTAAATGAAATCCTAAAACATACCAAATAAAATAAGTATTAAATAGATAGGTAACTTGTTTTATAAACTTAAGTCATCTGAAGTCCCTTAAAGTTATTCAAAAATTCACTTAATCACCTCAACTCAAATTTGTACTTATTGAACACTTGAATCTTAATAATTTATACCTATTTGACATAAAATCACAATCTATTGAAAATAAAAAAAAATATGTATAATTTTATTTTTGGTAAATTAAAAAATTTATTAATACCAAAAGTGCAAACAGTACATACCTAAATAGGTCTGATTCATGTTTCTCACAGAACTCTCTTACTTTTAGTTACATCAAGAAACTAAATCAAAACCTAATACATTGAGTGCAGTAAAGTAACACCTAAAGCAACTAAAATTACACAATATTAGATGCTCACTACTATCAACTCAAGTCAACTAGTTCAGATTCGGTAGATAAAGATGCCATTTCTTGAAGCTCCCCATCTGATAAACATGTTGGTCACAATCTCTTTTTCCAGTCTATCAAGTTGGAATATGTTAAAACCTCATCAAGTTTCTTTCATCCCATAATGTTCTTACTACCATGGTAAAAAGACAGCTGAAAATGCAGCCATTACCTAATCTTTTCTTAGCCCAAGAGTTTGCTCTAATGACTTTTTCTTGCCAGGGGCCAATAGATGTGGGCTCCCTAAACCATTGGAGAATTCTATGACAAAACCTATTGGTAACAAGACAATCAAAGAATAAATGCCTCATTCCTTCATCAAGACCCTTACAAAAGACACAAGCGACAGGAACAATAATCCCAAACCTTAACAACCTATCAATAGTGGATAGTATCTAATGCAGCGCTAACTACAAATAGAACTTATGTTATGATAAATATTGGGATGGGTAGTTAGGATTTTCCACGGGAATCTTAGATACTCAGGTCATAAAGTTATGTATAACTTTTTAATGTTGAACCTGTTAGCCAAGACCATAGTTTGTAACGTGTCTCTTAAACCCCTTTGTAGTGCATAGGTACTCAAAATGTACTTCCTATCCTTAATGATTTTTCTTATCACTCCGGTGTCATCACCAGGGATTAAGTTTGTCTCAACAAAAGTAGTCTCCAAATAGTAACTATGCACCCATTTCACCCAAAAAGGCAGTCCATCTTCTTTGTAATTGCCCACGGTTATATCAAGATAGCTGATTTATTCCAATCACAAAAATGGATAAAATTTAATCCTCCAACAACTCTAAGTCTACACATTTTATCCCAAGAGACCAAATCTATTTCAAAAGTAGCAACATCCCTTGTCCGCAAGTAAATTTTGTATATAACATTTATCAACTTCATAATATTTGTAAGGAAGATGAAGATTCGAGCTAGTATGTATGCATACCAAACACTATTATCTTAATGAGTTGTTATCGTCCAGTATAATTAAGCAGCTTTGTAGTCCAACACCTCACCCTCTCTATTATCTCAGTCACTACTGGCAATCATTGATCAATGGTTAGATTCTTTAAAGAAAAAGAAACTCCCTGATATCTAAAGGGTAGATTCCTTTCACAATAGCCTAAGTTCATGAGAATTTCTTTCTTGACAATTGTATTTACCCCAAAATGTATATAACACTCCTTTTAACACTAGAATGCAGACCTGATGCTCTTAAGAAATTATCAAATGCTTCTTGCACTAGATTAATTGACTCCACATCAGCCTTACAAAACATCAAAGGGTCATCAATAAAGCAAATATGAATCATATTTAGCTCCTTGCATCTAGGATAAAAATGAAAATACATATTTGCAGCCACCATATTAATTTCTCTTTATGGGTATTCCATAGCTATGATAAAAAGGTATGGTAACATGGGATCACCCTTTTTAATGCCTTTTTTACCATAGAATGGATTAATAAGAACAACGTTTATCACCAAAGAATCGGTTACTAAAGTTATACACTTCATTATCAATTTGTTAACTTGTAAGAAAAGCCAAAATATGCAAGAATTTTCCATAAGAAAGGTCATTCCAAGGTGTCATAAGACATCCTAAGATCAACTTTCGGAGACAATCATTTCCTAATATACTATTTAAGGATTTCATAACTAATCAAGATATTATCAATAATCCTTCTGCCCTATATAAAGATAGACTGAGTAGGGCTTATAATTGAGCAGATTAATTTCTTTATCCTATCATTCAAAATCTTTATAATGATCTTATAAATAGTAATTAAATAAGCTATTGGTTTATAATTCATCATTATATTGGGATTTATGACTTTTAAGACCAGAGTTATAGTAGTGTTGCTGAAAGATTTTCATAATTTACCTTTTCTGAAGAACTCCTGCATTGCTCTACAGACTAAGCATCATCCAGTGTCCCACTACTAAGTGAAAAAATCAATGGGATCTCTATAAACCCCTAGAGCTTTCTCAGTTGGTATACCCTTAATAGTAGTTAGTATTTTCTCCTCAGTGACTGACCTTATGAGAAGACTTTTTTGAGCATTAGTGAAACAACTTCCTTGCAGTATCACCTCAATATTTAGGTAGGTTAGAATTTCTACATATGAACCTATAAAGATCTTAAAGAAAGATATGAATTCCTATATAATCTCATATGGATCTGTTAGCTTGTGTCCTCTTTCAGTGTAGATAGAGTTAATAGAGTTTCTATTAGTTCTAAGATTCACCTTTGCATGGATATACTTTTTATTTTCATATCTATATTTATCCAAGTGTCCATTGACTTTCATCTTAACACATGTTCTCCAATAGCCTCCCATTCAGTAAGTTCATTGATAAGCTCTATTTCATATGTAATAACATATTGGTCCAGTAGATTAGTACTCATTTGAGATTGGACCATCTCTAAGTTCAGTCTAGCTTCATGAATTATTTGAACATAAAATTTTAGACATGTGTTCAATCCCTTCAAATCATGCTTCAGAACCATTTATATATGCCATAACTGATACATATGAGTTAATATGACCTAAGTAGACCAGGCAGTGTGCACTAATTGAGGGAAATCAACATGATTTAGTACAATTTAATATAATTTAAATAGTTTGGGCCTCGATTACATATCAAGTCCATACTCCATGACAATTAGAGTATGGTCCTAATGATTCAAAAAGTCATCCTCTAAATAACTATAGCTCTGCATCCAGTAAAAATTTCCAAAACATCAATCTATTTTAGAGTAGACTCTTGTACTATGGTCCTGCTTATTATAGAATGGGAGTTGCAAACCCTTAGACTTGAGAGGGGTTAGCTGGAGCGCATCAACATAATCTTGGGAATATTGAGTCCAGTTAGCATCACTGGTGAATCCAACCAATCATAAGTGGAGAGGACTACATTAAAATCTCTAGATAATTGTCAAGGCTTATGTATATTCCTTTAATGTCGATCAAATCCTCCCAAAGTGGACTTCTCTTTATTGCTTCATTCTTTGAATAAACTACAGTCAACATAGTAGTAAAGTTAATAGCTAGGTACTTGATGTGCTATGAATTTATAGAACTTATAATTCTTAAACTCGGAGAATATCCATGGCTATTTTGTTTTATTTGATGTGTTTTTTGAGAGTTTTATAGAAAACTAGGTTTGGGATGCCAAAATGTAGAAAAAGATGAAAAGTTGATGTTTTGGGCTAATTACTTAGGCATTTTTGGGCATATGTGCTACGTACTTAGAGTATGTGAGCAAAGTATGTTGATGAACTAAAGTCCAAAGGCTCAAAAGTAGGAAAAAAGGGGTCGTAGTCACAAGCAGCTTTGTCAGTGCTTCAATAATTTATCCATAACTTTTCACCTCGATATTGGATTAAGGTAAAATTGATATTTTTTAATGTTAATTCAATTTTCTATCTCATGATGCAAGATCTTTAACATACTAAGTCAAAATACAGATTGTATGTTCAAGATATAGATCGTATGTCTTGAAGTGAAAAATTTAGAGAGTTGTGGTTTCAATTTCAAAGTCATGGCACATACAAAGTGTGCATACGGTCCGTATTTTCAACATACAGTCTTTATGTGAACTTTGTAAGTAGCCACTGACCTCAACTTTTTGAGTCATTTCATCTTTGTTTCCTAGGGTTTCCATGTAACCTATATACATACCTATGATATTCTTAGTCCTTATTATGAACGTTTAGTTAAGTTTTTATTTTTTATTTAGTATTTTAATTATAGGGTTTCTTTTAATCTATAAATACCCTTTAGGATTTGTTTAGATTATTCATGCACATATTTTGAGAAAGGCCCTTTAGGTCCAAGCTCACATATACTCTTATTATTCTTGGTTTGTTCTTGGTTTGTTATTCAATTTAAGACGTTGGGTTTTCTTATTTCATTATTGTAAGATTAATTCTATGATAATGTCGGTGAATCTCATGAATGATCTCAAAACTATGAGCGACTAATTCCCTTAGCTAGGGTTGTGGGAACCTTGGTAAATTAACAAACTAAGAAGTGCCAAGTCATTCTAGATAAAGATTCCTGTGTGAATTGAGATTTTATTATCTTTAATTATATTTTTAATAGTTTCAAACATCAGGTTCCCGCCTAAATTCACTACAAACTCGGGAGAGAGGTAGAGATTGGGAAAAGGAGATCACAATAGTAATTTAGGGATAATTGACAAAATTATCTTACATATATTATCCTATTAAGACAGTTAACTCTTATCTAATCAATATGAGATTGAGGAGATAGTTGAAACTGGGTTCCAAGAAAAAGGGTTAGTAAGGCGATGCTCTAAGACCGAGGGAAGTTGAGTTAAATTCACCAAATGGTGCTGAGAGGCAATTGGTGATAATGAATTGTCATATTTTGTATGCAAGGTATTAGAATAGTTCAATAGTGCATGATAAATCTGAGGAGTTGAGAAGCCAGGGGGAACACAAGCCTAGTGTTTATCATAGATTGACTACAACCAAAACCATCAAAGCCTTGTTACTTTTAGCTAGTTACTATAAATCCCCCTTTTTTACTTTTCCATATTGCTTGATGATTTTAATAAGTTTGAGACAAATTTCTAACCTATTACCCCAGGGATCGACCCCAACCTAGTTAGGTTACTATATTTTGATAGCGATCACTTTATTCTCTAGAAGGGTAGTTTAGGCATTATCAAATTTTGGTACCATTGTCGGGGAATATGGTTTTGGAGTTCTAGATTGATGTTTTTGGAGTTATTGGGTTTTATTTTCTTTTATATTATTTGCTTTGGTGTCGACTCTTCTTGAGATGACAACCTGGACAGAGAAAGTATGGAGTGATGATAACTCCTTATTTATTGATCCTTTTTCTTTTGATAGTGTATTATACTAGGAATATGGAAAATATAGCGTGTGAGCACAAGGATAGCCTGTTGGAAATAGTGAAACATCGTTTCCACAATAATCATGAGCTTATTCAAAAGGTTGATAGCTTTGGCTTAGATATTCAGGAGCTAAAATTAGAGGTGTCAAAAATTGCCCATACTCTTATGGATAGTGTTATTCTTAACGAGAGAATATTATAGTTATGTGTGGATATAAAGAGGGATGCAATTCTTGAGTTGGGACGTATTGGACCTCATTCGAAGCAATTTTCCACTTTTTTTTTTGAATCTTGATCGAGCCATACGAGCCTGAAGAAGATTTCAAGGAGGAGGAAACATGTGTCTATATTCTTGAATTTGTCGAGACAGAATAAATGAATTACATTCCTCACATAAGGGCCAAGAAGTACCATAGGCCATATCTATTTCTTGGGTCCTTTATTTTTATACCTCCACTCCTGGAACATACTAGGAGATTAGAAAAACAATTAAGGGTGAAATTCATAAGGTCAACATGAAAAGAGAAATTAGGAGTACAACTATTTAGGGCACCTTGATGAAGTCTTAGTAGTCAAGGTACTCATTGACTTGTTGGTGAGGTCTGAGTAAAAAACATAGCCCCGTCATGCCATAATGTGAAATCAAGTGCATCTTGGGAAGCAACTCAAGGTATTTTATTATTTGTAATTGTGTTCATAATTGACGCCAGATCTCCGCACCTATGGTGCCACAGGTAAGTTCATAACTCTCTTTTTTTGTAGTGGTATGATGCAATTAGAACAATATATAATTTTATGTTAAAAGTGGGGTTGCTTATGGGTCTTGATGTCCTCTTGGGGTTTTTGTTGTTGTGCCTTTTTTCCCCGGAGTTCTGTTCCTAGTAGAGCTAGCATGTTTTGGCGTAATATATTTTGTTTCATGATGTTTTGTGATTAACTAGGAGAAGAATAAGTATCTAGAAAAGTTGACATATTTTTGTTGATTTTTGAGATAAATGATAATACCTCTCTAATTGTCTAATTTTGAACTGTGTGATATATATATATATATATATACATGACTATTGTGAATCTTGTTATGAAATTAGGATTAGGTACATGATAATTATTGCTAACAATTGCATAAATCAAATAGGTAGTAGCTTGTGATGTAACTCTGCGCCATGTCTATGTGAGATGCTGCTTAGTTTTCTTTGTGTGTTAAATACAGAACTTGTCCGGTTAGTCTTGCCTAGGTTGTAGGATAGTTGGTTAGGAAATAATTATAGGTTGTTTTTTTATAATAGTCCACTTTTATCCTAAATGACCTTCCATGTGTGAATTATATCTGTAAGACCCCGCAAAAAAAAATCCTTAGCTTAATTTAGTCCTCTAAGCTTGTTAAGAGGTCCCAGACTTAGAATATTCTAGCTAACTATTTAGACCTAGTGTCATTCTAGCCTTCAAAATTTGGAGATCTTATTTTATGACCTTTACATCCATTATAGGTGGATATTTAGGTTAATTCATGATCAGGAATGTCCGTGGGTGTTTTCGGACAAGTTTTGGATTTTTTGGACTTTATTTGAAGCTCATTTGGAATCCTAAAATAGTGGATCAACGTGATCTTGGAGTGCCGCATCAACTATCGCATTGATAAATGATTTCCCCATCTCCCAGCATCAATTTCCAGTGAGTCGATACGGATATGATGCAACGTGTTGGCTATTGCGTCGATGCTAATAACGCGGTGCGCCGGTCTACGCATCGATAGTACAATTTTTTAGTCATTAAAAGACTGTGTCCTTGGAGGTATTTAGGTCTTTTTACCTCAACCTTCATCCCCAAAACAAGAAATTAATTAGTTTAAGAGAAAAAAACTCATTCTTTCATAAATTTGCTCAAGAACAAAACCCTAGAAGCTTCAATTTCAAATCAAGAAATCAAGGTTCCACCATCAACTTTTAGAAATTCCTTAACTAAGGTATTTGAAATGTCTATCCAAGGGTTCCTTTCACCCTTGGAGTCCAAGAAACTCTTTTAATGTTCATGTAGAGTGATTTCATAATTTCCATGAGTTAAATTAAAGTGTATTCATGATTTATTGCAAGATCCATGTAGAGTTAATTGATGTGTGTGCTTTATTATGTTAATTCATGTTGAAACTCTTGGAATTATGTAATTGGAATTGAATCATGTCGACTACGTATTTTTTTAGTATTATGTGCATATATTATGCCCCACAAGTGTTTGATAAATCGTCCATACGAGTTGAATAACGAAATTTATCATGTTTAGCATGTATGCAAGTGTTTGCTTGAATGCCCAAATGAATGAATGATGACTAAGTAGTTAGTTACCATGTCTCAAGAATTATGCCATGTTTTTAAGTGTGTGCTATCGAGTCCTGAGGGTATTTAACACCCGATAATTTAGCTGCTTCTCTAGAGCCATGGTCAGTCACAAAGTAGAATCAGTCCTATCTCAATCAGTAGAATTCAGTCAGTTACAGAACTTAGGAAAACTCAGTGAACTTAGAATCAATCCAACTCAGTTTGGTAAAATTAGTTCAGTTTAGTTATACAGAATGATCAGCAACAATTCAGTCTAACCTAGTATAATTTAGAATTCAGTCCCACGTCTATTCAGTTGGGAGTAGGATTCAGCACCAAGTGAACCCAAGGATGGGGACTCACCTGCCAGTAGAGGGTGTAATCCTTAGAAGCAGTCCATGTGTTCTAGAACTATGTAGACAGTTGAGGAATGATAAGGTGATCTACCTGCCAGTTGAGGGTACCACCATTCTCGTTCAGAGCACCTGCTGGATGAGGGTGACTTAGCACTTGTCCTTACTCGTGGTATGGTAGTGACACTCTTCCAACTGGGGTTACAAGTTGGACCCCAAATCAGTTAGAGAAGGGGTATGTCAGTTGGTGATTACTTCCCACAGTCTCAGTTCCAGTCTCAGTCACAACATAGAACTCAGTTCAATTCTACAGATTCAGGACTATCAGGTATAGCCACTCCATTCAGTACGGAATAAGTATAGTTCCACTAAAATCAGGACTGTCAGATACAGGTATTTAGTTATCAAAAATATAGTATTTATTACTCCTTATATATCTTTTGACTTTGGATTTAGTCCTGAAATCCTAGCAGATCCTTTCTCAGTCTCTACCCTAGTGGCTAAATCTATCATAGCCCAGCAGGTATACAGGAACTACTCGATTATGGTATCTCAGAAAGTCACTTTAGTAGTCTTAGTCAAATTAGAAATGACTGATTTTGGTATCATTCTCGGCATGGATTGGCTTCACTCTTGCTATGCCTTAGTCACTACAGAAATAAAATTGTTCAGTTTTAGTTTTTAAATGAACCCGTCCTAAAGTGGGGGGTAGCACTATAGTACTTAGGGGTCAGCTTGTTTCTTACCTTCAGGCTAGAAAAATGATAGCTAAGGGATGTGACTACCATCTCGTTCGAGTCCAGGACTCTAGTTCAAAAACACCTACTCTTGAATCAGTGTCAGTAGCTTGTGAATTCCCAGACGTGTTTCTTGAAGACCTTCCTGGAGTTTCTCTCGAAAGGAAAATTCATTTTGGAATTGATTTTCTCCCAAATACTTAGCCCATATCTATTCTACCATACAAAATTCCTCCAGCAGAACTTAAAGAATTAAAGGAATAGTTAAAGGATCTCTTAGATAAGGGATTCACCTAACCAAGTGTGCCAGATTTATTCATGCGTAAAAAAAGATGGTTCCCTCAGAATATGTATTGACTATCATCAGTTAAATAAAGTCACAGTCAAGAATAAGTATCCACTTTCCAGAATCGATGACTTGTTTGACCAACTTTAGGGTGCCAACTATTTCTCTAAGATAGACCTCAGATCAGGCTATCATCAGCTCAGAGTTAGGGAGTGTGACATCTGAAAAATAGCTTTCAGAACTCGGTACGATCACTTTGAATTTTTAGTCACATTCTTTGGTCTTACTAATACCCCAGCAGCCTTCATGGACTTGATGAACCATGTGTTAAAGTAGTATATGGACATGTTTTTCATGGTCATTATATATGACATTCTTGTTTACTCCTGTAGTGAACACGATCATGCAGACCATCTCCAAATAGTATTGCAGACTCTCAGAAACCTTCAGTTATTCGTCAAATTCAGTAAGTCTAAATTTTGGATAAGGTTGGTAGCATTCTTCAGCTATATAATTACAGGTGATGGTATTAGAGTTGATCCCCAAAAGACTAAGGCTATGAGAAATTGGCCCCGACCCATCTCTCTATCAGATATAGGAGTTTCTTGGGTTAGGCCAGCTATTATCGATGGTTCGTTGAGGTATTTTCATCTATTGCATCCCCTATGTCCAGATTGACTCAAAAGAAAGTCAAGTTCTAGTGGTCAGATTCTTGTGAAAAGTATTTTTAAGAGTTGAAGATTCGACTCATTACAGCTCTAGTTTTGACCTTACCAGATGGTTCAGACGGCTTTTTTGTGTATTGTGAAGCCTTCATAGTTAGCGTGGTGTGTGTTTTGATATAGAGAGGTAAGGTCATAGCCTATGCCTTTAGGCAGCTTACACCCTATGAGAAGAAATATCCTACTCACGATCTTGAGTTAGCAGCAGTAGTGTTTGCCTTAAAGATTTAGAGGCACTATCTGTATAGTATGCACGTTGATATGTTCACTGATCATAAAAGCCTGCATTATGTGTTCTCTCAGAAATACCTAAAACTCTATCAGAGAAGGTGGTTGGAGTTGTTGAAAAACTATGACATGAGTGTCCTGTATCATTCGGGCAAGGCCAATGTAGTGGTCGATGCTCTAAGTATAATGCCTATGGGTATTATTACTCATGTCGAGGACAGTAAAAAAAAATTATCTCAGGAAGTTCATCAGCTACCTGTGATACCCTGAGTTTTTTCGTTAAATATTTTGCTCCCAAATGGGTCAGGTCGTAAAGCCTTTTTATCTTTCCAAGAGTCCGTCAAGATCTCAGACGAAAATATGTTGAATTCTGTTCTTTATCATAACTAATAATTTTTCTATGTGGAATTTCTGGATATGTGATCCATCATCGCGTAGAGCATCGAATAAGCTTTCGAATGATATGTGGATCATCCAAAACGGACACTCGAGCGATGAGTTATGATCATTCCGATCTAACCGTGAATAGTGGTGAACAGTAAATGTGCAGGAAAAAAGATACTGAGGCCAGGTGAATTTTAGGGTCAACTTCAAATGATCATAACTCCTTGTACATAATTATATGGGTGAGCTACTATATATCAACAGATAGATCTGAGAGTCCTCTTTTCAATGAAATGGGTTTCATCCAATTTGTCCATCGAAGAAAAAAGTTATGGTCGATCTACTTTAGCCTATCAAAATAGTCCACCAAAGGACAGATTTGACATTATTTGAGTTTTAAGGATATTTTGGTCATTTCCACTCCAATCCATCTGGGTAAACTATGGATTTAAGTCCATTAAAAGCATTCTATAGCTCATTTTTCTCCAAAATTTCCTAAGGCTCAAACCCCAACCCTACAACTCCAAATTTCATCCTTCTATGTCTCTTGATTGAACTGTAGAAATTTCAAATTGATTTGGGATTCGAGTTGATCATGTTAAGGGCTTCGAGAAGCACCCTTTATTTTCGTGAATAAAGTTTCAAAGTCGGAAGTTCATATTCATCTTCCATTTTCAGGTATGTGGGGCTTTGAACAAGAATAATTCTTCTATTCTTGTGCCCGTATCATTAATTTTTATTATAGATTATTATGAGTTTGACAAATGAATTTAATTCCAAGATATCCTACCATGAGATTTTGATTATGTATATATGTAAATTGTTCAAGCTTGCCAATTCTATTTATTTAATGAATTCATATGGTTCTGTAAGTTGAATTATGTCTAAATAATTCGATTATGAACTTATAAAGATTTGAATTATAAGTTTTGAATCACATGAGTATTTGACTATTTTCGTTCTATGAATTGAGATTTAATATTGGGATTCTTGGTGTTTCTATCAAGAATTGATATATTTTGAACATTTATCCACGTTTTAAGTTCAAGAATAAATTATTGGTATTTCCAAGTGTTTTCGAGCCATGTGTTAAATTTTGAGCTTTCTTATGACAATTTGAGTTATTGGGTATAATGATATCGAAGTTGCAATGAGTCTTGGTATTTTTCGAATGGTTTTGATGAGTTAAATTGTTGAAAATATTACGTAATGAGTTTTCATATCCTTGTCCAAATGTTGAGTCAGTTATAGTTCAATGCATTGATACCTTGTTGATGTTGAGGAAGATTAAAATGTTTTGAGCTAAAATGTGTTAAGTTAGGAATCCACAAATTGATATGATTTGATATATGAGAAAGAGATTTTATTTGGTTTTATGATAGACCCTTATGATGTTGTGGTGGATTTTCTGGCGCGTTCTGAGCTTATCGGGGAGTAGTACTTAGCACCGAGAGGGAAATATGGTATTTTCCCAAACCTATGTGCCACCGTAGGGTTTTTTAATGATGATATTATTGCCCAGAGAACCCGATTGTGATTATTGTAGTTTTAAGGTTGTACTCCCTGGCAAAGAGTATGAAGCTCCCGCCAACGGGGGTTTCAAACATTAGTATTCCACATAGCTCACGTGGGGTCGTTGGTTATAGGAAACTCCCATGTCCATAAGATTAAGTTTGTTGAATTACCAAGTCATTTCGAGATTAGAGTCAAAGAGTTGAGATGTTTATGATGTTTTATGGTCATTTATGATGATTTATAATTACCTATGATGATTTTTCATGATATAATAATTTATGATGATTTAGGATGATTTATCATAATTTATGATTTATAATGATTTACGTGGATTACGAGATTTTATCATATGAACTGTTTATTATGAAATTACAAAAAGTATGATTTGATATAACTCAAGCCAAGTGAGTCATCATTGTTCGTATGCATGTTTTCATGAAATTGATTATACTATTTATATTATTGCATGCACCCCTACATACTCAGTACATTTTAAAGTGCTGACCCACATATTTCCATGGGCTATATTCTTACCAAAATGTAGGTACAAGCTATAGCACACATATCTTGTTCAGCTGGGTTGCAGCTCTCGATCAGCAGCTGATTAGTCCTTTTGATTCAGGGACTTGAGTTATTCAGATTTGAGGTATATTGTATTTTCTGTACTCATTCGTATTGAGTAGGGGTAGTTGGGAGTCATGACCCGGCTATCTTTGGTCAATGCTAGTAGAGGCTTCATAGACAGTCACTAGTAGTCAGTTTATTCAGTTTTAGATTTGTATATATATGAGAAGAATTGTGACCGTGTAAATTTACTTTCATATTGGTCAGACTAAGTTATGTGTTGTTTCCGTATTATTCCTTCTATTTTATGTATTTTATTAGTTGCTTTGGGTTATGCCAGATGAAGGGTTAGCTTGGGGTCACTTGTGACCTTAAGCACCGTGTGATGTCTCGAGATCCAATTTCGAGGCGTTACAAGCTTGGTATCAGAGCACAGAGTTCAAGTGTCCTAGGGTGTTTATGAAGTCGTGTCTAGTAGAGTCTTGTGGACTGTTATGGAGATGTCTGTACTTTTCTTTGAGAGGCTACGAGGCATTTAGGAAAATGTTCCCTTTCTTTTAAGTCGTAGATCGTGCTATGGAAAGGTTCCTTAAGAAAATCATATGGGTTCATATCTTGCATAAATTGGGCCATTTTGCCTTATTCTAAAACACTAGATATAGTCAAGCATAAATCCTTATAGATGGTGCTTTCTTAGATAATCTCTTCTGATATTACGGGCATGTAAGTGAGCTAGAAAAAAAATGATCTCATTAGTGCTATTAAGTTCCGAAAAATTGAGGTGTAATATGTACGTTCTTAATGGTTGTGCATTAAGCCTATGTCGGAAGTGTTTTTAGATTTTTCCCTAGAATTCATGATGTAATTTCGTATTTTCCTTATCTGTGTACTAATGTTGAGACAGGGTGATTAAATAGTTCTAATTTCCTCTTATGATGATATTCCAAGGCTTACTAGCAAAGGTTCCATCACTTTTAAGATGTACCCTCATCTCTCTTGAGTCGTTCAGTTAAGGTAAAGCGAGACACATATTCTCAGATCCTTAATTATGGTGTACCAGGCTTTTAATTTCTTGAAAATATTTTCTTCTCATCTTTTGATGAAAACTTGAAGTCTAGTGAAGCCGTGTGGGACTTATTTTGATTCACTAGCTTAATTATTTTGATATTTATTTTCTTTTTCAAAATACAAAATGAAAGTCTAGTGAAGTTGTGTAAGGCCTATTTCGATTCACTATAGCTGGCTGTTTACTCTGTTGTTCTTGCATTGGTTGGAACCAAGGGGTTGGAAACGTGGTGGAAGGCGGTGTTAATAAATTATTATGGCATAGGCCATGGAATTGTGGATGAGTATTATCGTTATGAGGTTTTGGTGGACTAGTATGTTTGGGGTGTTTGATAGATGGAAATGGTTGTTGAGATTGTTCTTAATCGTAGTCAGAGTGAGTTTTTAAGTTTATATAGCGGGTGATGAGAAAAATAAATTTAATGATTGAATTGCTACAAAGTTAGTGATAGGGAGGAGATTTAGTAGGTTTGAACCGTATGTACGGGAGCTTAAGTCTATTTATTTGTGATCAAGTGTGATATTGTGTGTTGAGGTAGTAGTATGCGCAAGGTGTTATGGGGATTTTTTTTAAGTTATCAAATGTTAAGCGGTTAGTGTTATCCTTGATCGGGTAAGTATGAATGATGATATGTGGTATACGATGTAATTATGAGTTAACTTGGGCATTAGAGGTTAACGAGGGTGTTAGCTTGAGATATGATGTTAGTAAAGCACGAAAAAGTTAGTATGGTTTAGCAAAGGTTTGATGTATCCATGGAAAGTGCTAGAATCTAAGCTGCGGAGTGCATGAATTGTTGTATGATAAATTTTGAAGTCTAAGTTGGTGGGTATTTGAGAGTTATGTTAAGATTGGGTTTTGCTCTGCGGGTGTAGTTATGCGGGTTAAGTTATGGATCTTGTGTATGGGTATATCTGGGGACCCTAGAGTAAAGCGAATGCCATGGACTAGAGTTTGTATAGTGATTTGTTGACTCGGAGTGTTGGCTTTAGTCTAAGGGGGAGACAGTAGAAAAAAAATTAACTAAGTTAAGATTGCGGGATTTAGGTACGTGTATCGGTGGGTTGCAAGTTGGTGGTGAGAAGGAGTGGTGTTGATCCTATTTTATCCCAGCCTTTTCAATGACTTTGATATTTTCTCATGTCTTATGTTTCATTCCCCTGATCATAATACATGTTCATGCATATCATGGGAAATCATATATTCTCCTAACTATCGAAATATGGAATCCCAATTTTTCTAGTGGGCAAAATTGATATTCCATAAGCTATAAACTCCAAACTCAAGTTGCGCAGTTCATAATGCATGTGCTTAAGTTTTATTGTATGTTCAAGTTCAGTCCACTGGCAACACCCTTAGCGACCAATAAGATTCAATTTATGTCATGGGTTCCTTAATCTTTAATCTTGATTCTGGTTGAATTCATGCATTTGATGCCCTAGTTCTCCATCCTCAATAACCGCACCAAGTCATACACAATATCCCTTCACATTCTACCCTTTCATGACTTTACATTTATTGAGGGAGTATGGATGAACAGTGGTGACGATATGAGAGAGTGAGCGGGTTTTTGTTGATAAAGATTGTGGTATGTTCATTTTAGCTAAGGTGGCAAGTGTGGAGTAAGCTTGAGGCTATGCTTTTGATGGATGTCATGGTTATTTGAAGCATTTCGTGTTGTGTTTGTGAAAGTGGTTGTGTGATGGTTTATCTAGGTTTGTAGGTGGGGAATTGTTGAAGTGAAGTCTTGTGCATGGCTTAGTTAATTGGAAGAGTTAGTGAGTGTTTTCTTAAGAATAGTGCTCAGAAGTTGTCTTAATAAAGGATTGTAGAATTTGAAAAAGGTTTTTTATGGGTGTTGATTAGGAGTGTATACGTAATTATAAAGATAGGCTTGAACATCATGTGTGTATATATGGACGGAGATTAAAGTTTATATTATCGATAAGTTTTGGTGTCTATGTTGATTTAGAAGTCTAAGCTAAAAGCTCTTGTAAGTTGATCTTGCATAGCACTTATGTATTGTGAATATATCTCCTGTCTGAGGATATTAGTTACAAGCCTTGGCCTTGCTATAAGTTGAATTACGTATATACCTATGAATATTTCCCTAAGCTTCAAGACTTGTTGATATGAATATGATGGTTGAAAATGGTGAATATTAAGTGGATTAGAGTTGATTGAGTGATAATAAGAATTATCTGTGAGATAAGGAATTGTAACAATATGGATGTGTATAAATTTATAATTGGAATGGTGCTATGTTACGGTGTTAGGTGGAGGAATTGGTGACTCCAAATTAAGCTTGAAAATAAGGAGAGAGAGTTTGGCTTAGTTAGATTTGAATAGCCAAGATTGCAAATGCCTTGTGAGAATTATGAATTGAATCAAATATGGTATTTGGGGAAAATAGTATTGCGGAGAAAGGGTGTGCGAAGCGTATTGATAAGCTTGAAAGTAAGGAGTTGTACTACGTGGGGTCTAGTACTTTTATTTTGATATAAGACTGATTGACCTACGCTCCGTACTTAAAATTGGGGTCGAGCTATAAATCCTTATTTCAATATATATATATATATATATATATATATTGTTCGGACCATATCCCAAACCTAATTGCTTCCTAGTAGCGTTAAAAGTTCCTTGGAAAGATTTTCGTTCTATGAATTGAGATTTAATATTGGGATTCTTGGTGTTTCTATCAAGAATTGATAAATTTTGAACATGTATCCACGTTTTAAGTTCAAAAATGAATTATTGGTATTTCCAAGTGTTTTCGAGCCATTTGTTAAATTTTGGGCTTCCTTATGACGATTTGACTCATTGGGTATATTGATATCAAAGTTGCAACGAGTATTGGAATTTTTTGGATGGTTTTGATGAGTTAAATTGTTGAAAATATTATGTATTGAGTCTTCATATCCTTGTCCAAATATCGAGTCGGTTATGATTCAATGCATTGATACCTTGTTGATGTTGAGGAAGATTAAAATGTTTTGAGCTAAAATGTGTTAAGTTAAAAATCCACAAATTGATATGATTTGATAAATGAGAAAGAGATTTGATTTGGTCTTTATGATAGACCCTTGTGATGTTGTGGTAGATTTCCTAACGCATTCTGAGCTTATCGGAGAGTAGTACTTAGCACCGAGAGGGAAATTTGATATTTCTCCAAACCTATGTGCCACCGTAAGGTTGTTTGATGATGATATTATTGGCTAGAGAGCCCGATTGTGATTATTGGAGTTTTAAGGTCGTACTCCCTGGCAAAGAGTATGACGCTCCCGCCAACGGGGGTTTCAAACGTTGGTATTCCATGTAGCTCACGTGGGGTTGTCGATTATAGGAAACTCTCGTGTCCATAAGATTAAGTTTCTTGAATTACCGAGTCACTCCGTGATTTGAGTCAAAGAGTTGAGATTTTTATGATGTTTTATTGTCATTTATGTTGATTTATAATTACCTATGATGATTTTTGACTATATGATAATTTATGATGATTTAGGATGATTTATCATAATTTATGATTTATAATGATTTACGTGGATTACTAGATTTTATCATATGAACTATTTATTATGAAATTACGAAAAGTATTATTTGATATAACTCAAGCCAAGTAAGTCATCATTGTCCATATGCATGTTTTCATGAAATTGATTATACTATTTATATTGTTGCATGCACCCCCACATACTCAGTATATTTCAAAGAGCTGACCCACAAATTTCCATGGGCTACATTCTTACCAAAATGTAGGTACAAGCTGTAGCACACATATCATGTTCAGCTGGGTCGCAGCTCTCGATCGGCAAGTGATTAGTCCTTTTGGTTTAGGGACTTGAGTTGTTCAGATTTGAGGTGTATTGTATTTTCTGTATTCAGTCGTATTGAGTAGGGGTAGTTGGGAGTCATGAACCGGCTATCTTTGGTCAATGCTAGTAGAGGCTTCATAGATAGTCACTAGTAGTCAATGTATTCAGTTTTAGATTTGTATATATATAAGCAGAATTGTGACCGTGTAAATTTACTTTCATGTTGGTCAGACTAAGTTATGGGTTGTTTCCGTATTATTCCTTCTATTTTATGTATTTTATTTAGTTGCTTTGGGCTATGCCAGATAAAGGGTTAGCTTGGGGTCACTTGTGACTTTAGGCACCGTGTGACGTCTCGGGATCCGATTTCGGGGCGTTACACTACCCTGACTAGGTGTATTCTTAATCGATTTAGCAGAAGGTAGTGTATGGGTGCAGAGAAGTTCAAATCATCCCTAGTTTCCGAGGTAAAGGAAAAGCATGATAGGGATCCCAATTTAGTCAAGTTGAAGAAAATCAGTCAGAGATCAGAAAGTGGACGTTTTCTCCCAAGGGGAAGATGGTGTTTTGCGTTGTCTGGGTCGACTATGTGTTCCAGGCGTAGATGACTTGAGGCAGCGAATTCATGCAGAAGAGCATGGTGCGTGCTACTCTATTTATCCAGGGGCGACTAAGATGTACCGTATTTTGTGGGAGATCAATCGGTTGAGTAGGATGAAGAAAAATATTAAAAAGTTTGCGGCTAAGTGCTTAATATGTCAGCAGGTTAAGATTGAGCATCAAAAGCCTAATGGGTCCATGCAGGAGTTGAGCATTCCCACCTAGAAATAGGAAGAAGTAAACATACACTTTGTGATGGGTAAGCCTCGTACTCATTGTCAGCATAATTCAATTTGGGTCATTACAGATAGAATAACCAAATCAGCTTATTTCCTGCCAGTCCATACCTCATACTCAGCCGAGGATTATGCCAAACTCTATATCAGGGAGTTGGTTAGATTGCACGGTGTTTCGTTGTCCATTATCTCAGATAGAGGTACCCAGTTCACCTCTTATTTCTGGAAAGCATTAAAAAAGGGTCTTGGTACCCAAGTTTACCTTAGTACAGCTTTTCATCCTTAGACAGATGGTCAAGCAGAAAAGACCATTCAGACCTTAGAGGATATACTGTGAGCATGTGCTATAGATTTCAAAGGTATTTGGGATGACCACTTGTCTTTGATTGAGTTTGCTTATAACAACAGCTATCATTCCTGTATTTAGATGGATTCATTGGAGGCACTTTATGGGAGGAGGTGTAGATCTCCTATTAGTTGGTTTAAAGTGGGTGAGGCCACAGTGGTAAGGTCTGACTTGGTATTTGATACCTTAGATAAAGTTCAGTTGATCAGGGAAAGACTTAAGAAAGCTCAGAGCCTGAAGAAATCATACGCAGATGTGTACAAAAAAGATCTCGAGTTCGAGATTGGTGACTGTGTGTACTTGAAAATCTCTCCTATGAAAGGGGTAAAGAGATCTGGCAAGAAGGGGAAACTCAGTCCCCGATATATCGGTCCTTACCAAATTCTCAGTTGTTTTGAAAAGGTGGCTTACGAGCTTGAGTTGCCTTCAAATCTATCTTCAGTGCATCCAGTTTTTCATGTCTCCTTACTAAAGAAATGCATAGGTGACCTAGCAGTCGTAGTCCCTGTAGAGAGCATAGATATTCAGAACATCCTTTCTTATGAAGAGATTCCAATCGAAATCATTGACTACTAGATTTGTAGACTAGGGAACAAAGAAGTCTCTCTAGTCAAATTTCTTTTATGGAATTAGTCCGTTGAGGGAGCTACTTTGGATGCAAGAGCAGACATACAGACCAAGTATCCTCACCTCTTCTCCGTAGACTCAGACTTAGTCCAAGGTAATAGCTTTTCTTAAGCTTATTCAGTTTCATGTTCAGATTTTAGTTACAAAACTTAGTATCAGTTACCATTGCATGTTCAGTCATATATTCATGAGTCAGTTCAGTCATGCATTCATAAATCATGTTCAGCTATTTGCTCATGCATCTGATATGCATATTCAGTACGATAATTTAGTGTATCAGTGATCTCAGTCATGAAATCATATTTCAGTTATGCATGCCCAATGTCTAAGTTCAGTCTCTCAGTATTCTCAGTCTCATTTGAGGACGAAAGTTCCCAAGGGGGAGATAATGTACGACCCCGCAAAAAAAAATATCCTTAGCTTAATTCAGTCCTCTAATCTTGTTAAGGGGTCCTAGACTTAGAATATTCCAGCTAAGTATTTAGACTAAGTGTTATTCTAGCCTTTGAAAGTTGGTGATCTTATTTCATGGCCTTTACGTCCATTATAGGTTAGGTTGATTCATGATCAGGAATGTCCGTGGGTCTTTTCGAACAAGTTTTGGATTTTTCGAACTTTATTTGAAGCTTCTTTGGAATCCTAAAATAGTGGATCAACGTGATTTTTGCGCGCCGCATTAACTATTGCATTGATAAATGTTTTCCCCAGCTCCCAGCGCCAATATCCAATGAGTCGTTGTGGACTCGATGTGAAGCGTTGGCCATCGTGTCGATGCCAATGATGCGATGCATCGATCTACGCATCAATGGTATAGTTTTTCAGTCATTAAAAGACCGCGTCCTTGGGGGTATTGAGGTATTTTTCCTCAACCTTTAGCCCCCAAAATACAAAATTATTCACTTTAGGGAGCAAATAAACTCATTCTTTCTCAAATTTTCTCAAGAACAAAATCCCAGAAACTTCAATTTCAAATCAAGAACTCAAGGTTCCACCATCAAGTTTCAGAAATTCCTTAACTAAGGTGTGTGAAGTGTTCATCCAAGGGTTCCTTCCAACCTTGGATTCCAAGAAACTCTTTTAAATTTCATGAAGAGTGATTTCATGATTTCCAAGAGTTGAATTAAAGTGTATTCTTGATTTATTGCAAGATTCATGTAGAGTTAATTGATATGTGTGCTTTATCATGTGAATTCAAGTTAAAACTCTTGGAATTATGTAATTGGAATTGAATCACGTTGACTACATATTGTTTTAGTATTATGTGCATATATTATGCCCCTTATGTGTTTGATGAATTGTCCATATGAGTTGAATAGTGAAATTATATCATGTTTAGCATGTATGCAAATGTTTGCTTGAATGCCCAAATGAATGAATTATGACTAAGTAGTTACTTACCATGTCTCAAGAATTATGCCATGTCTTTTAAGTTTGTGCTATCGAGTCCTAGGGTATTTAATACCCGATAATTTAGCTGCTTGTCTAGAGCCATGGTTAGTCACATAGTAGAATCAGTCATACCTTGATCAGTAGAATTCAGTCAGTTATAGAACTTAGGAAAACTCAGTGAACTTAGAATCAGTTTAGCTCAGTTCAGTTCAGTTATACAGTACGCAGTTTAGTACAGCCTAGTATAGTTTAGAATTCAGTCCCGCGTCTATCCAGTTGGGAGTAGGATTTAGCACCGAGTGAACCCAAGGATGGGGACTCACCTGCCAGTAGAGGGTTTAATACTTAGAAGCAGTCCTTGCATTCCAGAAATACGTAGCCACCGTGGGTTGAGACATCAACCTTCCAGTTGAGGGTTGATAAGGCGATCTACCTGCTAGTTGAGGGTACCACCATTCTCGTTCAGAGTGCCTTCTAGATGAGGCTAACTCAGCACTTATCCTTACTCGTGGCATGGTATTGATACCCATCCAACTGGGGTTATAGGTTGGACCCTAAATCAGTTAGAGAAGGGGCATATCGGTTAGATGATTACTTCCCATAATCTCAGTTCCAGTCTCAGTCATAGAATAGAACTCAGTTTAGTTCTACAGATTTAGGACTATCAAACATAGACACTCAGCTCAGTACAAAACTCAGTATAGTTCCACAGTATTCAGAGCCGTCAGATACAGTCATTCAGATAATTAGTAATATGGTATTCATGAACTTAGATATCAGTTATTAGTATTTAGATTTAGTACTTAGTATTAGCACGATCTTATTTACAGTCTCTGTATTCATGTATGTACTCTTACTCAGTCGTAATCATGTTATTTAGTTATTATTATGCAAGCATATGAACCTATGCATTTCACCCTACCTCAATGAGCATACCAGTACATTCAAAGTACTGGTGCATTCTTTTCTGTGTGCTATGATATCTTATATCATAGGTTCAGACGCACGGGCTCCAGAGCTCCCTCAGTAGTTTAGATTCTCACCTTTTAGAGTAGTGGTGAGTCCTCATAGTTCGAGGATATGCTTATTATTTATAGTACTTCAATTTTATTTCAGTAGATGGAGTTAGTTGGGGGCTTGTCCCACAACTCAACAGTTAGACAGTTAGAGGCTTTTCAAACTAGAGTATTTTTAGACAGTTGTTCAATTTTTTAGTACTTTATTCAGTTTTGATACTTTGATACTGCATTCAGATTTATTTACAGATTTGAACTTTATGGCATATGTTCTACCTATATTTGCAATCATCACAACATTTACACAATTATTATAGCAGGTATCAATCATGGGTTAGCTTGTGGTCCTTTCGGGATTATGAGCACCATGTAGTATCCGAGGAACAGACTTGGGGCATTACAATATCCCTTGATCCCAGTTTTGCACCTTATAGCCTATTTTTCTTGTTAAATATTTCACCTTCCTGTTTGTGTTACAATGAACTTGTTTTGGCCCTGGTTCTCTTTGGACATTATGCACCTCAACTCAGGAAAATTGCCTAAGTTGAGAATGGCTATCATAAGGGTGTGTAATGTAAAGTGTGTATGAAGAAGGGTAAAATTAGAGAAAAAAAGTAGGACGGGGTGTGGTATCAAAAGAAAAAATAAAAGAAAGGTTTTAAAAGTTGTAAAAAAATAAACCACACTCAACCTAAATATGCAATAAAGAATAAAAGGGAGAAATGAGGGTGAAATAAAAATGAAATTGGTTAAAGTGTGCCCCCCAAAGTTAGTGTAGTGCCAAGGAGGCTTATTCACTTGAGTTCTAGATGTTCCATACCATCCCCAAGCCTACATTACAAGTCAAATAAAGTCCTATAGTGATCCTAACTTGACTGTCTGAAAACTAAGGTAAAAAAAATAAGGGCAAGCCTATGGTATTTGATGCACATCGATTGGAACTTCTCTTGAGAGTGTGAGTGTTTCCCTTCATTGATAGGCATTATTTTATATGAGTTATTGGGACTTCTTTGTTGTGAAGGCACATTGGTTGTATTGCTAGTTTCTTACTTGTTTGGATAGTGTAACTTGTATATATGCATGGTTGTTTGTTGCTAATATAATGTCATAGCTTGATTCTATTGTGTCACATTTTTGTGCTTCATTGATACACATAGTTGGTTTTAAAGTATTGAACATAGAGAGGGTAATGATCTTGAGCTTAAATTTGATGGTTACTGCCATAGGTATCTTAGGTTTCTCTTGCTTAAGCATCGTCGTATTGTTATTTCATATTTTGTTGCCTAAGAACATGCAATGTTATAAGTTGAGGGTCATGATGTACAATGTATTTATAGCACTTAAGATGCTTATACTTGGAGAATATGCATGTACTTAAGGCTATTTTGTTGGATTTGATATATTTTTGGAGTGTTTTGCAGGAAACTAGGTTTGGGATGCCAAAGGGAAGAAAAGTATGAAAAGTTGAAGTTTTGGGATTCTTACTTAGGCATTATTAGGCATATGTGCTACGTACTTGGCATATGTTAAGAAAGTACATTGAAGAACTGAATTCTAGAGGCTCAGAAGCAAGAAACAAGAAAGGGTCATGGTCATTGGTAGCTTTGACAGTGCTTTAGTAATTTGGCCATAACTTTTCACCTCCCTATCAGATTAAGACGAAATTGGTATCATTGCAAATATAATTCAATCATCTTTATGATAGTTAAAGATATTCAACATACTAAGTCAACATACAGACCATATATTTAACATACCAACCGTATATAGACACTGTATGTCCTAAAGTAAATAATCCAGAGAGTTGCAGTTTTAATTTCAGATACCTGGCACATACAAAGTGTACATACGACTCATATTTTCAACATACGGTCCGTATATGGAATTTTTAAGTAGCCACCGACCTAAACTATTCCAACTCATTTTGACTTCATTTCCCAGGGTTTTCGTAAAACCTATATCTACTCCTATGATGTTTTAAGTCCTTATTATGTAACTTTCGTTAAGTTTTCATATTTTTCTTAGGATTTTAATTCTAGAGTTTCTTGTAATCTATAATACCCTTTAAGATTTTTTTAGATTATTCATGCATATATTCAGAGAAAGGCACTTTGGGGCCAAGCTCGTATGTACTCTTATTACTCTTGGTTTGTTCATAGTTTATCATTCAATTTAATACTGTGGTTTTTCTTATTTTATTATTGTGAGATTAATTCTACAATTTTGTCTGTGAATCCCATGAATGATCTCATAACTATAAGCGGCTAATTTCCTTAGCTAGGGTTGCTGGAACCTTTGTGGATTAACAATATAGAGGAAGTGCCAAGTCTAGTACATAAAGATTCTTGAGTGTATTGTGATTTTCTTCGCTTAGATTATTGTCTTAATGATTGAACACTTTAGGATCCCACCTATATTCACTATGAACCCAAAATAAGCTTACTTGTATTATCTTCTTAAGAGAGTCAACTACCATCTAATTAAATTGAGATCGAGAGGAGATAGTTGAAATTAGCGTCTAAGGCATGGGTTAGTAAGGCGATGCTTTGAGACTGGATGGAGATAAGTGAAATTCACCAAATGGTGCCGAGAGGCGATTGATGATAAATAACTTGTCAGATTTTGTATACAATGTATTAGAATAGTTCAACAGTGCACGATAAATCTACGGAGTTGAGAAGACATGGGAAACGCAAGCCTAATGTTCGTTGTAGATTGATTTCAACCATAAGCATCCAAGCCTTATTAATTTTATTTAGTTACTAAAAATCCCCTCTTTTTACTTTTCCGAACTTCCTGGTGATTTCAATAAGTTCGAGACAGATTTTTAGCCTATTCCTTGTGGGATCGACCCCAACCTAGTTGGTTTACTATATTTTGACAGCGACCGCTTTATCCTTCTAAGGAGGGGTAGTTTGGGAATTATTAGTTCTCCATCCTACTGTGAATGTATTGTTCACTATGTGTTAGAATTTGCACATTAATCTAAGGTTTCCAAATGAGCCAGATTCTCCCATATGAGACCATGGGATAGTTGTATGAAGTGTTCCATCCTTAAGCTACCTTTTCTAAAATGTTACTAGATTTATTCTCCTTGACCCATGTATTGAAACAACCAAACATATCAACTTTAAGCTTATACAGAAAAAGCTTGACCTCTTATGGTTTTGGGGCTGATTCAAGCCCCTAATATGAATCAGCCTAATGTTCCATGTAGAAATAATTATTTAGGGTTATAAATTGCCTCAGGGTCACTAATCAACCCAGACACTTCAACCTCTCTGTAATACCTTAAATATGTAAATCTGCTACTTAAATTGACTCTTTGTTGATTACCAATGGTGCCTATCATAGACTGATTCAGTCCAACATATTTTCTCAAGGTAGGCTTGGTCACCCATCCCCTAAAATACGGTATGTATTATTTTGTAACACATTACAAATGTTTGAGGTTTTTTTTATAGATGCAGTGAATTTTATAGGGTGCTCAATAGCAGGGGTAATGGTGGCATCATCAGTTGTTACCATCTTCTTTGCAATCAAGGAGAGTGAGTTATGTATGGTTCTTTCCCTTCGTGCCCTATTTCTTCTACATCTTTGAGGGACCTCTTGAAACTCATTAGTATCTTGCTCTTTGAACTTGCACTCATCTTCACCATGTCCAAATTTCATATAGCATTGACAATATTTAGGTAGCCACTCATAATCTACTCATTGCTGGAAACTATTATTCATAGATTCAATTTCCACAGACTTCAGTAATGTTTGTGCACATTAACCTCGACTAGTATTCTAAAATATGATATATGTTCCATGGTTGTTGTAATTTAATCTAAACATAATGGCATACCCACTGCACCCGAGAACTCAGGGCCTCACATGACCAATAGCCCACAAGTAGGGTAGATAGTGTAATCCATAATGGTACCATTGTAATGTCATTCGGGTTAAATTCAAAATCTCTTAACCAAGCTTGAAGAATTAAAGGTTTATTATGGCATGTATAAGGTCCCCTAGGAGGATCTTCTCACCGTCCTATTTTTGAGAAAATCGGAATATGAAGTGTCATCATATGCCAAAATTTAGGGTTTTGAGACAAATCGCTAAACATTCACAATGAAGATCTCCAGGCTAAGCATATATAGTGTATATCCTATAACAAACCCAATGAGTAAAGCCAAATTAACAATGTGGAGACACCAATATATTTTGTAGAATCCTTATTTAAATCCAACTTAACAATGTGGGTTGAGGTTCATGTAAATACATCATAAGAAATCCATAAACATTAGGAAAGACCAAGGTCCCAATTCCACCATTACCATGAGACACCAATTCAGTCCATAATCCAACTTTTAAACCATGAGTAAATCATAAAAAATAAGAGAAAATAATGCAAGTGTTCAACAACCAGTAACCCTCAACCCTAGTTTAATCAAACATTCAGAAACACTTAAATATCAAGTAAATTTAAACAACAATAAAATAATTAAAATAGGAAGTGGCCAACATCCCTTTTTGATGGAAAAAATTTGGGAAAAAGCTTGAGTCCTTAACTTTGAAGCTTGAACCCTAGCTTGAAATCACTATGAAGACTTGAATTCGTTTCTCATACCCTTAATGATGAATTGATGAGCAAACATTGAGGAGGAAGGTTAATATTTAATCCTTCTTGAAACTTTAGGATTGGATTTTGGGGTTTTGGGGATAGAAGAGAAATTAGGGATTTGAGAATAATTCTCATAGATTAGGATAATTTAAGGGATAAAAAACTGATTGGGGCAGTTACTTAGGGTGAAAGGACCAGTTTACCCCTAATTTAATGAGAGAATAACAAAATTTTTATTCTGGAAAATGGAGGTTGCATCACCAATCATGCGCACCTGGACAACATTTCACTAAAATGCCCATAATTTTTACTCTGAACTTGAATTGACGAACAGTCAATTGTGTTGGAAAGAAGACTCGAAGGGATTTAATTTGGTATATAGTAGGTCACCTGACTCAATGTATTCTAGGATTAATTATCATTTTAAATTAACCCAGGTAAGAACATCTACAAAAACTCAATGGGTAGGAAAGTTCTCAGATTAACTTTGAGTTAGTTGATGACTTCAATTAACCTCCAAAGATGTTCCCATACTAAGGAATTAATCATCACACTTATATTTAGACAGAAATCAGCAGGTTTGGCTCTATACACATAGGAAGGATGGCTCAAATTTTAGCCCAAAAATATGGGGTGTTACATTATCTCCCCATTGGAATTATTCGTCCTCGAATGATGCATAGGAACTTATTGAAGCTATATAAGTACTGAATAAATAATTTAACATCACATTAGAAATTTTTCCTCAACAAAACATATATATGCATCAAAAGAAAAAAACTTCGTAGAATCACCAAGTAAATCGTGTAAGCTCGAATTATGAGATAACGAGACTTGATATAGACATGATCTTGGACATGAGTTTATGGAACATGATCATTTCAATGCAAGGCATGAATTTTTCTAGGAACCCTTGGCTTTATTAAGATTGATACAAGACACGAAATATGATTTAGTAGGACATAAGAATAGAAGCATTCTCCACCTCCAATGATACGTCTAATACCCCTTAATTTTAGCGACACTTCTCAATCATGCTTACAGCTATGAATACAGTATTTCAAAATTTCCAATCATATAATTGCCCACAAATACATAACTACTAGATTCTGAGTCTAACTGTATATTTATTTTATGTTAAAGCCTGACCTGGAGTAAAAAAGTTCTAGTTTAAGCTACGGTACCTAATTCTCTACATCCCTCATGAATACTACTCTGTCCTATCACGATAATCAAACAACTTCATGTCTTAATCAAGGAATAATAGCCACATAACACATTGGTTTGTGTACCTATCAATTACAACATTCAACCCTATTTTTGCTACACCCACTTTACGAATCTCCCATCTAAAAACCAACAACTTCAATCACTATCACAAAGATTTTTGCCACATCTCCCCTTCCTAACTATTTCATGTAAAGAAAGTTCATCTCGCTCTTCCCTCTTCATCTATAATATTAGCTCGAGTAATCACACCAAAATTTTGTCTCAGAATAAAGAATATCTACTCTCTTGTCTAAAATATTACTATGATTCTATAACCACTATCATCCTAACATAAAGAAGGTAATTGAGAAACTAGAGTACAAGAAATAGGAAAGGGGAGTGATACTATTTAATTATAACTTATATTTGTTTCACTACCCAAGGTGGGGCCTATGATGTAAGAAACTATCCGATAGGTATGAAGGGCTTCATATATCAAACACCTAGATCATAAATAGAGGGTCGAAGCATAGACATAGGTTGTATGGAGAACTCGAACCTTAGGTATAGGCATAATTTGAATACATAATACATTGGTAGATGTCTTATTAAACTGAAGTAGGAGAAATTTTCTACAATAAGAATAGATTTATCATGACTCTTCCCAGAAACTCATCACCACGAGAAAATTAAAGATCTGCCTTAGGTTATAATCTCCCCCTTAGCTCAAAAGTTATTGTCCTAGACTTTTAGACATAACCTCTCATTAATTATACAAGAACAACACTCAGTAATAGGGGTATCATTATACACATTAACGCCAAAATCCCCCTAATAGAAAAAGTACAACCTTCTTGCTATGACAATTCTTCCTGGGCCCTACACTTAACTTTCTCTAGCCTCCAAAGTCATCGTCTTATAAATAACATTTTCATTGAAATACATATCCGCACTTCTTAACACATAAAAATCCATTCTCCACTCCTTAGTATACTAGAATAAACCTATAATTGCATAACCTCGCAACTTAAAAAAATTAAAACTATGCCAGGGACTCACATCATCTATCTATATTTTCCTAAATTTAGCTCAAAAAAATAGCAGATATCAACTCCTTAGACTTGTCCATACTAAGAAATTCAAGAACAAGAACTAGGCACACATGGCACTTATAATTTATGACCGAGTACACTTTATTCTTACAACTTAGCGCTCTTATCCATTTAATAATTTAGCCACAATTTCTCCTTTAACACTACATCTCATGTATATATCACAACTACCCACTCCAATATTTCATAAGCCACCAACCTAAGCTCTTTCACACATTATATAAGGCCTACTAATTCACTCTCACAAATCTTATATCACAATTCTTGAGTTAACATTCTTATGACTACAATCAACATCTAAAGTTCAAACTTAGAGTCTAGTAACCATCATATACCACCAATGAAATATCCCGCATAATATACTAGTCCATCAAACAAATAAATCAATCTAAATTCCCTATTTCACTTAACTACGGCTTACAAGCACATCTTTTCCACAACATTACTACTACACCATAAAATTTACTATATATCCTCCCACCTACTAAACTGGCTTACAAATACTACATAAAAATAAAGGGACCCTCTGTGTAGTAAAAAAACATAATAACTATAGTCAATCTTAGTATTATTTATGGTCTATACAACATTCACCTCCCTTACATCACATCCACTTACCCATGCATACATCCCAACTACCTGCAAAATTCTATAAACACCACTGAGTCACCTTTTCTAAGATCTCACCATGTGGATGTTAAATTTATTAATCATTAGCCGAACAATCCTTTCATTTAAAACCTATGATAGATTTCACTACTATAATATCTAGTCCTCATGAGCTCCTTTTTATTTCAACAAAAGACACAAATATTTTAACCAACCACTCTTTTTTTTATAATACCATAAGGACATAATAACTCCAACACTCACTTCTAGGTTATGCAAGTACCACAAACCCTTTATCATTGTAAAGTTACCCTCACTTTTACTTCTAAACTTACGACTTTATATCACTAACCGTCGGATCATCTTACTATTCATAGGTAATAAAATCCTATTTACTCTACCTCTGGAAATACTATCCTAATATTCAGATAAATATCTTTCCCCTTAAGTGACACACCTGCAATTAAGTTTTTGAAAAGGACAAATTACATATCTTACCTAGGGATGAAAATCATGATTCATGAATATAAAGGTATACACCTGAATCCATACACCTTGATGCACTCTTGGACTCCTTATAAGTCC
This sequence comes from Capsicum annuum, assembly GCF_002878395.1. Taxonomy (NCBI): domain Eukaryota; kingdom Viridiplantae; phylum Streptophyta; class Magnoliopsida; order Solanales; family Solanaceae; genus Capsicum; species Capsicum annuum. Next base: position 123,380,887 of record NC_061116.1, read on the forward strand.
TTGTGTTATTTTATAACCTTTCTTGATGACTCAATCGTAAAGGATCACATTGTTAGGAATCTAAACTTTGCACTTGTATCGCCTTGATAATGAGATATAGCCAAAAAAATTAAAGAAAGGAAGGAATTTGGATAACTTTCGTATGGACAACACAATTGCATGATCTAGAGTATGAATGTAAGACCCCACAAATTTTGGATCATTTTATGTTTGACCTTTTTGTATTCATAATATTGATTTGACATGATGTTTAGTCATGTTAAAAGGATAATTAAGGAAAGTTTTAGAATTTTTTAAAAGGGTTTGCGGCTATTTTGAAACTCTGAGGCTGTGTACCTTCATGCTATCACCGTTCTATGGAGGTTAGCCACCATACTATAGAGGTTAACCTTCGTGATAACGTCATTCCATGCCAAGGTATTAATTTTTTACACTTTTGTTTTTTTTACTTTGGTCGAGGGGCTTTTTGGTCTTTTCACCCTTTCCTTAATTTATAAACATAAAAGGGACCCTTTTCCTTCAATTTTCAAATATCAAACTCTACTTTATTCATATTTAACTCTCCAACCAACAAAGCATTAGATTTTTATGAAAAATTCATCATCTGCTACAAACTTCAAACTTGTGTGTTTCAGGCACGTTTCTCTTCTCTAAACTTTAATTTTATATTGTGGAATTAATTTAAAAGATTTTCACATAATTTAAATTGTGGGTTTTAAAATTGAGTTGAGGAGTTTTGGCTATTACTTATTGAATTACATTTCCTATGCTTTGAATTAATTATTCATGCATTAAATTGATATTTTAGGAACTGAATTGGTATATTATTTAAATGGTTGGAATGGGAGACATGGGTTTTCCTAAAACTGGATGAATTTTGGTTAGGAATTGCTTAAACCTCAACCCACTTTGTGAATTTGATTTTAATTATTGGAAATTACATGATTTAATGCATAAATGGGTACATAAATAGATTTGGATAGCCTTGGTGGCCATGGTTTGAATTTTAATGGAACTTAGGTGTCCAATTTGGTTGTATGAATTGTTTTGACAATGTTTTATTTAGCTTGTAAGCAAATTGGAATGACAATACTAAGTGGTAAATGCCATAATAAATGACTCCCAGGTTAATGGTTAGATCTATGTGCTAAATGGTTTTAATTTAAGCTTAACAGAGGTTGTGTAGATTGTCGTGAAGATGGAGGTCCCAGGGAGACGAACACTGAAAACCATATTTATCTATGTGGGGGTTTGTATGACTGTGTGTATAGTTCACACATTATATAAAAAATTTTGGAATTGTTGGAGCCACGATGGCTCTGGCCTTTCCTCGATTTTCCTTAATTCGTGCGGCCAACACACACTAATGCCCTTTTAGTAGGAGAAGCTGGACCCATATAGCCCGTGGTTTCCCTTAGGATGGATAAAGCTACACATTTTAGGTTAATTATTTTAATTGCTCATGTTCATGACCTTTACCTTATCCTAACATCTTATATATGTATATGCAAATGTGTGTTTATGGGTTTGACTAATTTTGGACATGGCATTAAGTTATCACTTTCTCTGAGTTACATGTCAGTCATTATCCCAGTGACTGTCCTAGAATGCTACATCATTTCATGATGTAGGGTCGAAGATACTTTGATTGTTCTTATTTAATGTTAGGTGGATTAACATGTTCATCGAGTTATTGTGAAGTATTAATCCTCTATCCATTGAAAAGCTTTATCATTACATTATCTTTTATTTATTTACTTATTACATATGGATTCTTTTTGGTTATAGTAGGGGATATGTCTCGACTCAGTAACTATTCTGGGTTTAGAGGCTATTATGGATAGATGTGGGTTGGTTATTGTTTTGACTCTTAGTTTCAATGAGTTATTTATTCATCTTCTTACTATGGTTTAATAGGCATCCATATTATTAATATTATTATATTATGCTTATAAAGTTAGGTGATGGGGGTGGTCTCTGGTCCAGTGTGGGCATGGGATACCTGTCACAGCCAGGCACTGGTTCAAGTTATGACATGCTTGGTATAAGAGCATGGTTTAGTGTCATTAGGTTTTCACAAAATTTTTGTCGAGTAGAGTCTTTTTAATAGTAGTGTAGCATGCCACACTTATAAAAAAAGGCTAAAAGGCATTTAGGAATGTTTCCTTTTCTTGTGTTCTATTTCGAGCTACAAAGTCTAGTGTTATGAAACTTCTCTAACTCTTGGCTTCCTCGCATTCATATCATGCCTCCCAAAAGATCTGATATTCGTAGAAGCTCTGCTGAGAACTATGCTCCACCTAAAGAGAATGTGGAGGCGACATACCCTGTGTATGAAGTTCAAACCCGATCTAGGGTCCGTGCTCCTAACTATTGTAACATCCCGAGTCTGTACCCCAGACGCTACATGGTGCTCATAATTCCAAAAGACCATAAGCAAACCCATGATCGGTACCTGCTATAATAAATGTGTAATAAATACTGTAATAATTATGAAAATAGGTGGAACATATGCCATAAGGTTCAAATCTGTAAATAAAACTGAACGCAGTATCAAAATACCAAAACTGAATATAAGTACTGAAAAAAACTGAACAACTGTCTGAAAATACTCTAGTCTGAAAAATCCTCTAAACTGTATGAACTGTGGAGATGATGGGACAAGTCCCTAACTAACTCTGACTAATGAAAATAATACTAAAATGCTGAAAATAACCATGTCCTTGAACTATGAGGACTTACCACTACACTGACTACTAAAAATCTAAGCTGCTAAGGGTGCTCTTGAGATCGTGCATTTGAACCTATGATATAAGACATCATAGCACAAAAGAAAAGCATGTGTCAGTACTTTGAATATACTGGTATGCTCAGTGAGGTAGGCTAAAATGTGTGGGTTCATATGCATGAGCAATAATAACTGAATAACATGAGTATGACTGAATAAGAATAGATGCATGAATACGTATACTATAACTGAGATCGTGATAGTACTGAGTACGAAATATGAATACTAACTTACTAATGTCTGAGTTTACTGATATTGTATTTCTGATAACTAAATGACAGTATCTGACAGTCTTAATTTTTGTGGAACTATACTGAGTTCCATATTAAGCGAAGTGACTATACCAGATAGTCCTGAATCTGTAGAACTGAACTTAGTTCTATTCTAAGATTGAGACTGAAACTGATACTGGGGGAAGTAATCATCTAATGGAAATGCCCCTTCTCTAAATAATTTAGGGTCCAACCTATAAAACTAGTTGGAAGGGTGTCAATACCGTGCCATGGGTAAGGACAAGTGTTGAGTCACCCTCATCTGGAAGGTACTCTAAATAAGAATGATGGTACCCTCAACTGGCAGGTAGATCACCTCATCAACCCTCAACTAGCAGGTTGATGTCTCAACCTATGTTGGATACGTAGTTCTGGAATACAAGAACAGCTTCTAAATATTACACCCTCTACTGGCAGGTGAGTGCCCATCCTTGGGTTCACTCGGTGCTGAATCCTACTCCCAACTGAATTGACACTGGACTAAATTCTAAATTGTACTAGGCTGGACTGAACTATTACTGATCATACTGTATAACTGAACAAAACTGATTTTACTAAACTGAATTGGACTGATTCTAAGCTTACTGAATTTTCCTAAGTTCTATATTGACTAAATTCTACTAATCGTGAGATGACTGATTCTACGCGGTGACTGACCATGGCTCTAGACAAGTAGCTAAATTATCGGGTATTAAATACCCCCAGGACTCGATAGCATAAAGTTCAAGCAAACACTTGCATGACATGAACTTGCATACATGCTAACATGGTATAATTTCACTATTCAACTCACATGGATAATTCACCAAACATCTGTGGGGCACAATATATGCACATAATACTAACACAACATGTTGGCATCATGATTCAATTCCAATTACACAATTCCAAGAGTTTCAACATGGATTCAGATAAATAAGCACGCATATCAATTAACTCTACATGAATCTTGCAATAAATCATGAATACACTTTGATTCAAATGATGGAAATCATGAAATCACTCTACATGAACTTTAAAAGAGTTTCTTTGACTCCAAGGGAGGAAGGGGCCCTTGGATGAACACTTCACTTACATTAGTTGATGAATTTCTGAAAGTTAATGGTGAGTTCTTGAGTTCTTAATTTAAACTTTAGCACCTAGGGTTTTGTTCTTGAGTAAATTGTAGAATGAATGAGTATATTTGCTATCCAAAGGGCTTAGTTTTGTGTTTTGAAGGCTAAAGGACATAGGAAAAAGACCCAAATACCCCAACGATATGGTTTTTAATGACTGAAAAACTATGTTACTGAAGAATAGGCCGACACGCCATATCAAGTCCACGTTGGTTCATTGGAATTCTGATTAAATCTCGGGAAAAACTATCTTATCAATGTGATGCGTCTTGATTGCGTTGACCCACTATTTTGGGCACTCAAACATGATCTAAATGAAGTTCAAAAAATCCAAAACTTGTTCGGGAACACATATTGACAGTCCTGATCATGAATTAACTCAAATATAAATATTTAATGGACGTAAAGGTCACGAAATAAGATTGTCAACTTTCAAAGGCTAAAATAACACTAAGTTTGAATACTTAGCTAAAATATTCTAAGTTTGGGACACCTTGACAAGCCTAAAGGAATAATTTAAGCTAAGAACTTTATGGGGTCTTACATTATCTCCCCCTTGGGGACATTCATCCTCGAATAAGACTGTTAAAACTTAAAATCCAGAGAGACCAGAATTAGATACTGGGAATGCACAACTGAAGCATGATATCATGGTTGAGATCATAGATACACTGAATTATTATGCTGAGCATGCATATCTGATGCATGAGTACATAGCTGAACATGATTCATGAACAGATGACTGAACATGAAATGGAAACTGATACCAAGTTTGTAACTAAAATTTGAACATAAAACTGAATAAGCTTAAGGAAAACTATTACCTTGATCTGAATCTGAGTTTGCGGAGAAGAGGTGAGGATACTTGGTATGCATATTTGCTTCTGCTTCCTAAGTATCTCCCTCATTGAACTAATTCCGCCATAGAACTTTGATTAGAGGGACTTTTTTGTTCCTCAGTCTGTGAATCTAAAGATCAAGGATTTTGACTGAAATCTCTTCGTAAGAGAGGCTGTTCTGAACATCTATGCCCTCTATAGGGATTAAGGCTGATGGGTCACCTATGCATTTCTTTAGCAAGGAGACAAACATTGGATGGACTAAAGATAGATCTGAAGGAAACTCAAGCTCATAATCTACCTTCCCGAAATGACTATGAATTCGATAAGGACCAACATTTTGGGGATTAAGCTTCTCCTTCTTGCCAAACTGCTTCACTCCTTTCACAGGAGAGATCTTAAGTACACATAGTCACCAATCTCAAACTCAAGATATTTTGTGCGCACATCTGTGTATGATTTTTGTCAGCTCTGAGCTGTGTTAAGTCTTTCCCTGATCAATTGGAATTTCTCTAAGGTATCAAATACCAATTCAGGCCCTACCATTGATGCCTCACCCACTTCAAACCAACCAATGGGAGATCTACACCTCCTCCTATAAAGCACCTCAAATGGAGATATTTGAATACTGGGGTGATAGTTGTTTTTATATACGAACTCAATCAAAGGAAAGTGGTCATCCTAACTACCTTTAAAGTCTATAACACATACTCACAGCATATCTTCTAAAGTCTGAATGGTCCTTTCTACTTGACCATCTGTCTGAGGTTGAAAGGTTGTACTGAGGTAAACTCGGGTACCAAGACCCTTTTAGAATGCTTTTCAGAAATGAGAGGTAAATTGGGTACCTCTATCTGAGATAATGGACAACGGAACACTGTGCAATCTAACCAACTCCCTCATATAGTGTTTGGCATAATCCTCGACTGAGTAAGAGGTATGGAATGGTAGGAAATAAGCTAATTTTGTCATCCTATCTACAATGACCCAAACTAAATTATGTTGACGACGAGTACGAGGCAAACCCATCAAAAAGTCCATGTTCACTTCTTCCTATTTCCAGGTGAGAATGTTGAACTCCTGCAAGGACCCACTAGGCTTCTGATGCTCAATCTTAACCTGCTGACATGTGGAGAACATAGCCACAAACTATGCTATATTTATCTTTATCCAACTCCACCAATAGATCCCTATCCTTTTTTTCCTTTACCTCAGAAACCAGGGATGATTCTGAACTACTCTACACCCATACACTACCTTCTGCTGAATCGACTAAGCGGACACCTAGTTGGGATAGCTGATGAACTTCCTGAACTAACTTCTTCTTACTATCCTCGACATGAGTAATACTACCCATAGACATCTCACTGAGAGCGTTAGCTACAATATTTACCTTGCCCGGATAATACAGGACACTCATGTCATAGTCCTTCAATAACTCCAACCAGTTTTTCAGGTGGAGTTTTACATCTTTTTGAGAGAACACATACTGTAGGCTCTTATGATCAGTGAACACATCAATGTGAACCCCATACAAATAGTGCCTCCAAATCTTTAAGGCAAAAACTACTAGTGCTAACTCAAGATCATGAGTAGGGTAATTCTTCTCATGGGGTTTAAGCTGCCTAGATACATAGGATATGACCTTACCTCTCTGCATCATAACACACCCCAATCCAACTCTGGAAATATCATAATACACAACAAAGCCGTCTGAACCATCTAGTAAGTTCAAAACTGGAACTGTAATGAGTCGAGTCTTCAACTCCTAAAAGCTCTTTTCACAAGAATCTGACCACTAGAATTTGACTTTCTTTTGAGTCATTCTAGACATAGGGGATGCAATAGATGAAAATCCCTCAATGAACCATCGGTAATAGCCGGCCAAACCCAAGAAACTCCTGATATTTGATGGATAGATAGACCTGGGCTAGTTTCTCACTGCTTTGGTCTTTTGGGGATCAACTCAAATGCCATCATTAAAAATTATATGGCCAAGGAAGGGTACTGACCTTTGCCAAAATTTTCACTTACTAAATTTGGCGAATAATTATTAGTTTCTGAGAGTCTATAATATTATTCTGAGATAGTCTACATGATTATGCTCACTGCAGGAGTAGACGAGAATGTTGTCTATAACGACTATAACAAATATGTCCAAGTACTGCTTGAACATACGGTTCATCAAGTCCTTGTAAACTATTGGGGCATTGGTAAGACCAAAGGACATGACTAAGAATTCAAAGTGACCATATCGAGTTCTTAAAGCTATTTTTGAGATGTCACACTCCCTAACTCTGAGTTGATGATAGCCTGATCTGAGATCTATCTTGGAGAAATAACTGGCACCCTAAAGATGGTCAAACAAGTCATCGATTCTGGGAAGTGGATACTTATTCCTGGCCGTGACCTTATTTAACTGATTTTAGTGAATGCACATTCTGAGAGAACCATCTTTTTTACACACGAATAAAACTGGTGCACCCCATGGGGACACACTAGGTTAGATTAATCCCTTATCTCAGAGATCCTTTAACTTTTTCTTTAAATCTTTGAGTTCTATTAGAGCTATTTTGTATGGCGAGATAGATATGGGTTGAGTATCTAAGAGAAGATCAACTTCAAAATCAATTTCCCTTTCAGGAGGAACTCTAGAAAGGTCTTCGAGAAACACATCTAGGAATTCAAATACTACTGACACTAATTCAAGAGTAGGGGTTTTTAAACTAGAGTCCTGGACTCAAATAAGATGGTAGACACATCCCTTAGCTATTATTTTTCTAGATCAAAGGTAAGAAATAAGTTGACCCCTAAGTGTTGAAGTATTACCCCTCCACTCTAGGATGGGTTCGTTTGGAAACTGAAACTAAACAATTTTGTTTCTGTAGTAAACTAAGGCATAGCAGGAATGAAGCCAATCTATGCTAATAATAACATCAAAATCAGTCATCTCTAATTTGACTAAGTCAGCTGAAGTGAATTTTTGAGATATAATAACCGAACAATTTTGGTATACCCACTGGGATATAATAGATTTACCCGCTGGGATAGAGACTGAGAAAGGCTCTGCTAGGATTTTGAGCCTGACTCTGAAGTCAACAGCTATAGAAAGAGTAACTAAGGACAAAGAGGCTCCTAGATCTAGTAAATCATAAATATGCAAATGATAAAATTGTAACGTACCAGTGACCACATCAGGAGAACTCTCCTTATCTTGTCAAGACCAGAGAGCATAGAGTCTATTTGGGCGTTACTCACTGGTGGCACTAGAAGTGACACCCTACAGATTCGAGCAACTGGACTGAGCTGGGGAATAGTTATTCTAACCCATAGAACCTGACTAGGGATAATCTCTGACTCTGTGGCCTAGCTTTCCACACCCAAAACACACATCGCTTCCTGCTCTATAGATACCCTGATGGTTTCTGCCACACTTCTGACAAAGGAGATTGGTTCGGGCACTGCTAACACTACCCTAGGGTTTAGGTCCTGGTTCCATATCCCTATTGCCGTCTTTGAATTTTGGCACAGGAGCACTGGTTGAGGATGAAGCTGGAACTGAAGATTTTAGGCAAAAGTGAGAGTGATTCCCACCCTCTGACTTAGGCTGCGTAAAGTTGAAACTACTTGTTCTCAGTCTCTTATTCTCCCTCTCCTTCTCTTTATTTTTATCCTCTTCTATTTACTGATCATGGACCATGATCCTGGATATGTCTATCTCCTTAATCAATATTGTGGTCCTACACTCCTTGCCTACAATGTTAGACACCCTTGATACAAACTTACTTATTTGATATCTGCTGTCTGCCACCACATGAAGAGCATATCTAGATTATTGATTAAACTTGAGAGAATACTCTTTCACTATCATATTGCCCTACTTCAGATTGATAAATTCTAGAACTTTCACTTCCATCAACTCCAGTGGGAAGAACCTATATAGAAAAGCAGTGGAAAAATCCTCCCACTCTATGGGCCCTGCATCTATGGCTCTCTCTACCTTCTATTATTTAAACCATGAGTGAGCCACATCCTACAACTGATATGCGGCCAACTCAGCACTTTCAACAGTAGTCACCCCCATAATATCAGTAACCTTTTGCACCTAATCAAGAAATTCCTAAGGGTCCTCATCTGACTTAGACTCGATAAATAATAGAGGGTTCATTCGGGTAAAGTCCTAAATCCTGGCAGCAGAAGTATTGGCCACTAGGCTAGCCGGAACAGTAGCTGGGCATTCATTCTGGGCTACTACAGAATGAGCTAGGGTGGTAAAGGCTTCTCTAAACTCAGTGTGGGAGACGTGTTTGTCCAGTGGATCTGGATGGATGGGTTGGGGTTCTGGCTGTTCTCATATTTCTCTTCGCTTAGTCTTCTTTGAAGGTATATTTCTATAAATGGAAGAGAAAGGATTAGACTTAGAGTTTAACAGGAGCTCATGCTCACTCGCATGAATGAATACTGAAAGAAGGGAAACTTTTCCTAAAACATCCCGTAGACTTCTGTCCATAAGCATGGCACACTACACACCCATACACAAGACTCTACTAGATGCAGCTTTCAAACTTCTTAGGATTCTATTAAACCTTAGGCTCTGATACCAAGTTTGTAACACCCCGAGTCTGTACCCTGGATGCTATATGGTTCACATAATATCAAAACACCACAAACTAACCTATGACTGGTACCTGCTGCAATAACTATGTAATGAATATTGTAATGATTATGAAAATAGGTGGAACATATGCCATAAGGTTCAAATCTATAAATAAATCTGAACACAGTATCAAAATACCAAAACTGAATATAAGTACTAAAAAACTAAATAACTATCTAAAAGTACTTTAGTCTGAAAAGCCTCTAAACTGTCTAAATTGTGGAATTGATGGGACAAGTCCCTAACTAAATCCAACTATTGAAAATAATACTGAAATACTAAAAAAAACTATGTCCTCAAAATATGAGGACTCACAACTACATCGACTGCTAAAAATCTAAGTTGCTAAGGGTGCTCTAGAGCTCGTGCATCTGAACCTATGGTATAAGACATCATAGCACAAAAGAAAAGCATGCATTAGTACTTTGAATATACTGGTCTGCTAGTGAGGTAGGCTGAAATGCATGGGTTCATATGCATGAGCAATAATAACTTAATAACATGAGTATGACTGAATAAGAATACATGCATGAATACGATTATGTAACTGAGATCGTGATAGTACTGACTACGGAATCTAAATACTGACTTACAAATATCTTAGTTTATTGATACGGTATATCTGATAACTGAATGAGTGTATCTAATAGTCTTGATATTTGTGGAACTATACTGAGTTTCGTACAGAGTGGAATGACTATACCAGATAGTTCTAAACTTGTAGAACTGAACTGAGGTCTATTCTGAGACTGAGTCTAAAACTGAGACTATAAAAAGTAATCATCTAATCGATATGCCACTTCTCTAACTGATTTAGGGTCTAACCTATAACCCTAGTTTGAAGGGAATCAATATCGTGCCATGAGTATAGACAAGTATTGAGTCACCTTCATCTGGCAGGCACTCTGAACGAGAATGGTGGTACCCTTAATTGGAAGGTAGATTACCTTATTAATCATCAATTGGAAGGTTAATGTATCAACTTACGCTGGCTACATAGTTCTAGAATACAAGGACTGCTTTTAAGGATTACACCCTCTACTGTCAGGTGTGTCCCCATCCTTAGGTTCACTCAGTGTTGAATCCTACTCCCAACTGAAGAGACGCTGGACTAAATTCTAAACTGTACTAGGCTGGACTGAACTATTACTAATCGTACTATAGAACTAAACTGAACTGATTTTACTGAACTGAACTGGACTAATTATGAGCTCAATGAATTTTTCTAAGTTTTATACTGACTGAATTCTACTAATCGTGACATAACTAATTCTACGTTGTGACTGACCATGGCTCTAGACATGCAGCTAAATTTTTGGGTATTAAATACTCCCAGGACTCAATAGCATAAAGTTAAAGACATGGTATAATCTTTATACATGGTAATTAACTACTTAGTAATCATTCATTCATTTGGGCATTCAAGCAAACACTTGCATGAGATGAACTTGCATATATGTGAACATGATATAATTTTACTACTCAACTCACATGGACAATTCATCAAACAGTTGTGGGGAACAATATATGCACATAATACTAATATATGCACATAATACTAACACAACATTTAGGCATCATGATTCAATTCTAATTACACAATTCCAAGAGTTTCAACACAGATTCACATGAATAAGCACACATATAAATTAACTCTACATTAATCTTGCAATAAATCATGAATACACTTTAATTCAAATTATGGAAATCATAAAATCACTCTACATGAACTTTGAAAGAGTTTCTTTGACTCCAAGGGTGGAAGAGACCCTTGGATGAACACTTCACATACCTTAGTTGATGAATTTCTGAAAGCTAATGGTGAGTTCTTGAGTTCTTGATTTAAACTTGAGTACCTAGGGTTTTGTTCTTGAGTAAAGTGGTGAATGAATGAGTATATTTGCTATCCAAAGGTCTTAATTTTATGTTTTGGGGGTTGAAGGACATAGTAAAAAGACCTAAATACCCCAAGGATACGGTCTTTTAATGACTAAAAAACTATGTTACCGATGTGCAGGCAGATGTGCTGCATCATTAGCATCAATGCGATAGTATACAGCTGCGTTGAGTTCACGTTGGTTCACTGGATTTGCATTGAAGCTAGGGAAAAACTATCTTATAGATGCGATGGTCGACGCGATGCATCGACATCGCATCGACCTACTATTTTGGGCACTGAAACATGATCTAAACGAGGTTCAAAAAATTTGAAACTTGTTTGGGAACACCTATTGACATTCCTGATCATAACTTAACTCAAATATCAATATTTAATGAATATAAAGGTGAATAAATAAGATTGCCAACTTTCAAATGCTAAAATAACACTAAGTCTGAATACTTAGCTAAAATATTCTAAGTTTGGGACCCTTTGACAAGCCAAAAGGACTGATTTAAGCTTAGAAATTTATGGGTTTTTACAATTATACTGCCCCACATGGATTTCTACCTATCCCCATTAGTCCTCCTCAGGCTTCTCATACTGGTGACACTTATGCTTAGTCGCCTCAGAAAAGATATCTAACATGGCTTCTGACGGTCTATTCATTTGCATACTTAGTTGGTGATATCTCAGTCTTATTAGTCGAATCATGTTTTTTCTGTTGCTTTTTCATTTGAGGTCACTTGGGTTGACCATTTCAAGAGCTTTCATCCCTAAAACCAATACAGGCTCTAAGGATGAGGAGAATCGCCCAACCTTTACAAGAACTGACTTGAATCGTCTCTATGCACTTGCTACTCACCAAAAATCTATTGTGGCTGATATTTAATTTTTGCTTGATCTGGGTTCTACCCTATCTTATATAATTCCTTATGTGGCTGTGCATTTTGACTTTGGTCTTAAAAGTATTTTCAACCCTTTTTCTATGTCTATTCTGTTGGATGACTCTATTGTGGATAAGAAAATCTATAGGGGTTATGTAGTGTCTATATTTCATAAGGAGACATTGGTGGATTTGATAGAGTTAGATATGGTAGATTTTAATTTGATCTTGAGGATAGAGAGGCTTCATTCGTGCTTGCTACTCTGGATAGTAGGACCCAAAAGGTCATTTTCTAATTCCCTAATGAACTGGTATTAGAATGGGATGGGAGTTCCATAGTACCCAAAGAGAGGTTTATTTCATATCTTAGAGATCAAAAATTAATTTCAAATGGGTGTTTATATCACTTAGTTAGATTTAAGGATTTTGACTCTAAAAGTCCTTCTTTGCATTCTGTGCCTGTGGTTAGTGAATTTCCTAAAATGTTTCCCAATTATTTTCCTAGAATTCATCCTAATAGGGAAATAGATTATGGGATTGATATTCTACTGTATACTCATTCTATTTTCATTCCTCCTTATAGAATGGATCTAGATGAATTAAAGGAGCTAAAGAAGTAATTGAAAGATCTTCTTGATAAAGGGTTCATTTGTCCTAGTGTTTATTTCTAGGGGTGCCCATGAACTTTTTGTGCGAAAAAAAGATAGCTCCCTTCGGATATGTATAGACTATCGCCAGCTGAATAAGGTGACAGTGAAGAATAAGAATCCTCTTTCTAGGATTGATAATCTTTTCAATCAGCTTTAGGGTGCTAGATATTTCTCTAAGATTGATCTTCATTCCAGTTATCATTAGTTTAAAATTAGGGAGATTGATATTCCCAAGACTGCTTTATGAACCCGGTATGGTCACTATGAGTTTTTGGTGATGTCATTTGGGTTGAGTAATACTCTGGATGATTTCAAGAATCTTATGAATTAGGTTTTCAAGAAGTTTCTAGATTTATTTATGATAGTTTTTATTGATGATATCTTGGTGTATTCTAGAGCGAGGAGGATCATGTCAATCACCTTTGAATTATGTTGCATACTCTTAAGGATAGAAGTAGTATGCTAAATTTTATAAGTGTGAGTTTTGGTTGGATGTTGTGACTTTTCTTAGGCATGTGGTATCCTGTGAGGGGATCAAGGTGGATCCACAAAAAGTTGAGGCAGATAGGAGATGGCCTAGACCCAAGACTCCACCGACATTAGGAGTTTCTTGGGTTTGGAAGTATTACGGGATATTTGTGGAGAGTCTCTTCTATTGCTGCTCCATTAACAAAGTTGACTTAGAAAAAGGTAAAGTTCTTGTGGTTCGATGCTTGTGTGGTTAGCTTTGAGAAGTTGAATGATAAGTTGACTTCTGCACCAGTTTTGACGTTGCCTGAGGGTACTGATGGTTTTGTGGTGTTTTATAATATGTCCCATGTGCGACTGGTTGTGTTTTGATGTAGCATTGTAAAGCTGTAGACTATGCTTCTAGGCAGCTTAAGGTCCATGAGAGAAATTATCCGACTCGCGACTTGGAGTTGGTAGCGGTGATTTTTGCTTTAAAGATCTATGCCATTATTTATATGGGGGGCATATAGACATTTATTCAAATTATAAGAGCTTGCAATATGTGTTTACACAGAATGAGTTGTACTCTTAGGTAGAGGCAGTGGCTTGAATAGCTTAATAATTATGACATGACCTTGCATTACCATCTAGGTAAAGCTAATGTTGTTGCTGATGCTCTTCGCAGGTTATCTATGTGTCACGACCCAAGACTACCCCTAGTCGTAACACGGTGCTTAGAACCACAAGTAATCCCAAGCTAACCCATGTAACGGCGTGAAACTTGAGAAACTGATTTAATATATATATATATAAAGAAAAATTCTAAATAACTGAGTAAAAACATAATCATCAGGAGATATGATATTTCAATACATAATTGATCAAAGTTTACGACACTAAAATTAGAGAGAGATGAACTTAAATTACAAATACTGACTCAGAATGACCATCTATGAAGTATCTACTATACTGAGTATTGGTAGTCGGGACATGACCCCTAACTATCCCCAATCAATAAATAAGAACAATAAAAATAAAATACAGGACCTGCAACTGACTTGAGTCCTCGAAATAGGAAAACTCATCACCTGTTGGCTGAATATTGTGAACTGTCTGACCCTGGTGTGTGGGCTACATCTTGTACCTACATCATAGAGGAATGTAGCCACAAACACATATATGTGGTCAGTACTTGGGAATATGCTAAGTATGTGAGACATGCACTAAATCATCGAGATACTTGATGTATGCTTTAAAACTAAGGACACAAGATATTTGCTAAAGCATGTATATAAAACATGTATGTACGTAAATACTATAAGGCATGGTGAAATTTCTAAATCATGAGTTGAACACTTTTACAAATTAGGAAGCGATAAAAACATGAATACCATATGTAAGTTTCAAGTCAAAGCTAAATAGGCTATAAAACCGTACTAAGGATCAGGTACAAATATTAAGCATGAATGCATGAACACATAAAATGAATGCATGACCAAGTAAGGAATAAGTTGAAATGATTTGTAAAACTAGATTACTGATAAAATGAACACTTGGTCATGCAAACTTGAGATGATGTGGTTTGAGTACAATACTGAGACTGTGGGAGCTAACTACAACCGACATGCCCTAATCTAAGCAAATCAAGGTCCAACCTATAACCCCAGTTGGAAGGGTGTTGGTACCTTGCTAGAGGTACTGGCACTGGTTGTGTGGATCCACTAAACTGATATCCCAAATGACTAAGGTGTCACCCTCGACTGGAAGGTGCCCCTAAAAGAGTATCAACCCTCTGCTGGCAGGAAGACCTTTTATACCTACACTGGCTACATAGTTTAGGAACTCAGGAATACAACTAAAGGTCTCACCCTCGACTGGCAGGAAAGCCTTCATCCCTAAATTTTCTCGGTGCTAAGTTCTAGTCCCAACTAAACTGACATAGAAGCA
This sequence comes from Capsicum annuum, assembly GCF_002878395.1. Classification (NCBI taxonomy): domain Eukaryota; kingdom Viridiplantae; phylum Streptophyta; class Magnoliopsida; order Solanales; family Solanaceae; genus Capsicum; species Capsicum annuum. The sequence continues at coordinate 123,396,370 of NC_061116.1, forward strand.
TAAACTAGTACATGCACTGATAATTGATATGCTCAAATATGGTATTCTAAAAATAATAGTGCATGCATAATCTAAATTAATCATGAATATGTTAACTGATATATTTAGCATGATATAATACTGGTGAGTTCTCATTATAAAAATGTTATAAATTTCATGGTACAATCATGGTATAAATAACCTAAAATCTTGAAAACTGTAGCATGTATGATCATCAAGGTATCAGGTGTTCAAAACCCACCAGCATTGAAAAGTACAATTAAATACGATAATTTGAAAGTAATGATATGATAAGAAATTTCATGACTTAAACTTAAGAATACACCAACTTAATCAATGTAAAGAATTATCATGATTAAAGTATAGAAGAATAATTGAAATTCTAGAGGAATACTATTTCATGGTTGAATTCAAGAATTGCATGGAGGAAATCATGGAATTTATACTTTTCATGGAACCCTAAAAAACAATAGAATTAAAATTAAGAATTGGGGAAAACATTAGGACTCAATGGGTGAAAGGAGCCTATTGATAAATGTCCCACATGCCTGAATTTCTTGAATTCCTGAAGGGAAGCATGAATTTTGATCCTTCGAAGTTGAATTCTTGAAGAAAACCCCTTATTTGGTGTTTTTGAGTATTTAGGAAAAGAGGATTGTGTAATTGGTGTGTTTTGGGGTTATGGGATGATCAATTCATGTTACTATTAGTTATAGGATAGTTTTGGATATAAATGACCAATTTACCCTTAGAAATATAAAGAGAAAAGCTAATTTTAGCATTTCTGAACAAGGTTCGTGCTACGCTGCTTATCGTAGAGAATAAGGTCCATGCCACGCTAAAATTGCGGACCCTCACTGGTTTCTCACGAAAATATGCATAACTTTTTGCTCAGGTATCAAATAAGGAAAAAATGAATGCATTGGAAAGAGGACACATTTATCTATAATTTGTTGTTTTGACCTCAAAAATTCCATATATTTCAAAAGTTATACACGATCAAAGTTTACCCTTGTAGAATCAAATACCAAAATTTTGTCGAATCAATAGCTGTTAACTCAACTTTTCTCTAAGTGTTTCCTATAAGCATGTTTCACCTTATAAGCACTCTTCCCACCAGGATAATGATAATGAGAAAGATATTCATATACAAATCATCGGATTAGAGCTTATACACATAGAGATTAGAGCTTAATCATAACCAATTCAAACTTAGATTCTAATACTTAACATGGATATCCCCAAAATTTTAAAGAAATATACTAACTTAGTACTATCGGATAGGAATCATGAAACACTAATCCAAATAAAATTATGTGAACATAATCAAACTTATCAAGCTCCTCCATCATTGTGGTCACTGCATAATCCGTATCTCAACTAAAGCATCAGCATACTCTAAGTCTCCCTTAACTGAGAAGTCTCTCTCAAAGTGTTATTAAACAAACTACACAATAGCTTTCTAGCTCCATGGATACATAATCTACCAAATTTAGATAAACACTACTACCACTTTACTGTTGCTAAACTTCTGGGTTCATGCTTTTAACTCTAGATCATATGTTGTCATAGGATTCTAAGAACGGATTTGAGGACACATCTAACCTTATATCAATGCAAGATTTTCATAAATAATAAGAAACTCTTTCAAACTTTAAAACTTAAAGTCACTAATGGGACCTTTTTGAGCCCGCATGCAATCTCATAATTGTCTGTGGAGATTGTCTGAGAAAATTCCCTCTGTAGGAATTTAACCTTGATTATTTCTATTACCTCAAAAATAAGGCAGAGTTGACATAAATGGAGTAATGTAAGAATCTACATAAGTTTCTTTGATAACATCTCTACAGCATGATCTGCGATACGAAAGAAGGAAAATATTTCTTAAATTTCCTTTAGTCTCTCAAAAAAAAGTACAGTCGTGTTTGTGTCATTCCATAATCCTCTACTAGACATGGATGCATAGACACCCTAGGACAATTGAACCTTGTGCTCTAATACCAAGTTTGTCATGACCCAAGACTACCCCCTAGTTGTAACACAGTGCTAAAAAATATAAGTGATCCCAAGTTAACGCATATACTGGCATGAAACTTGAGCAACTAATTTAATATATATACTAAATAACTAAGCAGAAAAATAATCTTCATGAGATAAGTTATTTAATAAATAACTGATCAAAGTTTACGACACAAAAATCTGAGAGTGATGAACTTAAATTACGAATACTTACTCTGACTGGCCATCTATGAAGCCTCTACTATACAGATTATATATAGTCAATACATGACCCACAACTATCCATAATTAATACATAAGAACAATAATAATAAAATACGAGAATTACAACTGACTTAAGTTCTCAAAATAGGAGAACTTATCACCTGCTAGCTGAATATTGTGAACTGTCTGACCCTGGTGCATGGGCTACATTTGGTACCTATATCATGGAGGAATGTAGCCACTAACGCAAATATGTTGTCAGTACTTGTGAATGTACTGACTATGTGAGACATACACTTAATCATTTGGATATTTAATGTATGCTTTAAAATTGAGGACATAAGTTATTTGTTGAAATATGCATATAAAACATATCTGTATGTAAAAATTATAAGACAAAGTGAAATTTCTAAATCATAAGCTGAAACACTTCTATAAACTGGGAAGCAGTAGAAATAAGAATATCATACGTAAGTTTTAAGTCAAAGTTCAATAGGCTATAAAAGTGTACTGAAGAACAGGTATGAATACTGAGCATAAATGCATGAACATGTAAAACAATTGAAAGACCAAGTAAAGGACGTACAAAAATAGTCTATAAAACTAAATAACTGAATAACTGATAAACTAAACACTTGGTCATGCAAACTTGAGTTGATGTGGTATGAGTATTGAATTGAAACTATAGGAGCTAACTACAACCGACATGCCCCAACCAGAGCAAATCGGGGTCCAACCTGTAACCCCGATTGGAAGGGTGTTGATACCTTGCCAGGGATACTGATACTGGCTATATGGATCTACTAAACTAATATCCTAAAGAACTAGGGAGTCACACTCGACTTCCATGTGCCCTTAAGAGAGTATCAACCTTTCATACCTATGCTGGCTAGGTAGTATCAAAGTCTTCATTCCTAAATTTGCTCAGTGCTAAGTTCTACTCCCAACTGAACTAACACATTAGCATAAACTAGTACATACACTGATAACTTATATGCTCAAATATGGTATTCAGAAAATAACAATACATGCATAATCTGAAGTAATCATGAACTTGTTAACTGATGTATTTAGAATGATATTATACTGGTGAGTTCTTATGAAAATGTTATAAATTTCATGGTACAAGTATGGTATGAATAACTTAAAATCCTAAAAATTATATCATACATGATCATCTAGGTATCGGGTGTTCATAACCCATTAGCATTGAAAAATACAATTATATACGATAATTTTAAAGTAATGACATGATAAGAAATTTCATGACTTAAACTTAAGAATCCAACAATTTCATCAATGTAAAAAATTATCACTGTTAAAGTGAGGAAGAAAACTTGAAATTATAAGGAAACACTATTTTATGATTGAATTCAAGAATTATATCGAGGAAATCATGGAATTTATTCTTTTCATGGAACCCTATATCACAATAGAATTAAACTTGAAAATTGGGGAAAACTTTGGGACTCAATGGGTGAAAGAAGTCTATTGATGAATATCCCACATACTTGAATTTCCTGACTTCTCGAAGGGAAGCATGAATTTGGATCCTTGGAAATTGAATTCTTGAAGAATATTACTTATTTGGTGTTCTTGAAAGTATGGGAGAAGAGGGATTGTGTAATTAGTGTGTTTTGGGGTTATGAAATGATCAATTCACATTACTATTAGTTCTAGGATAGTTTAGAATGTAAATGACCAATTTACCCCTAAAGATAAAAGCAGATTATAGCATTTCAGAACAAGTTTCATGCCACGCTACTTATCATGGAGAATAAAGTCCATGTCATGCTGAAATTGCGACCCTCACTGGTTCCTCACAAAAATGCACATAATTTTTCCTTCAGGTATCGAATTAAGGAAAAATCAGATACATTAGAAAGAGGACACATTTATCTATAATTTTATGAGTGTTGATCTCATAAATTCCATATAATCTATAAGTGATACATGATCTAATTTGACCCCTTTAGGATCGAATACCAAAATTTTGTTAAATCAAAAGTTCTTAATTCAACTTTGCTCTAAGTGTTTCCTGTGAATATTTTTTACCTCATAAACTCTATTAACACTAATATAATAATCATGAAATATATATTCATATACAAATCATTGGATTATAGCTTATACACGTAGAATGATAGTTAAAATTCTAGCTAGAAAATGTGGGGTGTTACACTATAGGAAGCTTATCTCTTATGGATAAGGAGAAGAGAAGATTAGTGAAGGATATTCATAGGATGGATAACTTGGGAGTTCATCTTTTGGACTCTGGATATGGAGGAGTTATTGTTTAGGAATTGGATTAATCATCTTTTGGTGTTTCTTTTGATCTATACTTATGCAAATTAAGGATGATGTAGGTCATCAAAAGGTTATGACTTTCAAGATTGAGGGATATAGTATTTTTAGGTACAAGGTAGGTTGTACGTTCCTAATGTTGATGGGCTGTAGGAAAGAATCTTGACTGAGGCTCATGAGTCCAGGTATACAGTTCATTCGGGTTTGACTAAGATGTACCCTGACTTAAAGGAAATCTACTGGTGGAATAATATGAAGAGAGATATGGCAAACTTTGTTTCCAAGTGATGGTTTGTCAGTAAGTCAAGGTTGACCACTTGAGGTCTGGTGTCATGTCTCCAAAAATAGAACGACCCATATAGAAGTGGGATATGATCAATATGGATTTTATTACAGGTCTTCCATAGTCTCATGGTCAGTATGATTTAATTTGGGTCATTGTGGATAGGATGACTAAGTTTGCTCACTTTTTGCCTATAAGGACTAACTACTTAGGAGAGGATTATGCTAACTTATTCATTCAGGAAATTATGAAATTGAAAGGTGCACCAGTATCTATTATTTCAGGCCGAGCTATGCAATTTTTATCTCGTTTCTGGCATTTATTCTAGAAAAGTTAGGGTATACAGGTGAACCTTAGCAGTATTTTCCACCCTCAAATAGATGGGCAAGTGGAGCATGCTATTCAAACTTTGATAGATATGCTAAGGGATTTTATGATTTAATTTAAAGGTATTTAGGTTGATCACTTGCCTCTTATTGAATTTTCACATAACAAGTTTATCATTCGAGCATTCAGATGGCTCCTTTTAAGGCTCTTTATGGTAGGAGGTGTAGATCTCCAATTGGGTGGTTTGAGGTTACTAAAACTAGGTTATTTTGTCCTAACTTGGTTCAACAAGACATGAAGAAGGTGAAAGTGATTAGAGAAAGACTTAAGATTACTCAGAGTTGCCAAAAATCTTATATAGATGTAAAGAAAAAGGAATTAGAGTTGAAGTAGATGATTGGGTATTCTTGAAGGTGTTTTCTATGAAAGGATTCATGAGGTTTAGGAATAAGATGAAGCTCAATCCTCGTTATGTTGGTCCATATAAGATTTTGAAGAGAATTAGAAATGTTGCTTATGAGTTAGAATTGCTTGCGAGTTTGGGTTCTAATTACTCGTGTTTCACGTCCATGCTTAAAAGTGTGAAAGTGGTCCTTCTTTGATAGTTCCTATTGAGGATGTTGGTGTCTTGAATTGACTATACTATGAGGAAATCCCGATTGATCTATTAGATAGTTAAGTTTGATAGCTTCAGTGAAGGTCCTTTGGAGAAATCAAAAGGTAGAAGAGGCTACCTGGGAAGTTGGGGGAGATATAATGGCCAAGTATCCTTTCTTGGTCCCCGTGTTAGATAAAAGTGCTTCAAGCTGAGTTTTGTTTTCCTTTAGTTACTTTTCAAATTTGTCATTTGATTCTGGTGTATTCTTTCTATTCTCGTGCTAAAAGTATCCTAATTATTCGAGGATAAAAGATTCTAAGGAGAGATAATGTAACACTCCTTCAAATTTTGACCAGTTTATATTTGACCTTTCCATATTTGTAATATAGATTTTTGACTTGAATCATATATAGGGGTGTTAAGAAGGTAATTTGGAGAAGTCTTGGAATTTTTCAAAAGGGTTGGGGGTTATTTTGTAACTCCGAGGTAGTGTGCCTCCATGATATCACCATTCCACGGAGGTTAGCCTCTGTAATATTGGTGTGGCATGGAGGTTAACCTTAGAAATAAAGGCGTGCCACGCTAAGGTATTAATTTTGTATAGTTTTATTTTTTTTTCACTTGGTGTGAGGGGCTTTTGGGTCTTTTTACCCTTTCCATGATTTATAAACATAAAAGGGACCTTTTTCCTTCGATTTTCAAAGATCAAACTCTACTTTATTCATCTTTAACTCTCCAACTAAGAAAGCTTAAGGGGTTCATAGAGAAATTATTTTTTGGGCTTCAAACTTCAAATTCTTGTGTGTTCCAGGAATGTTTCTCTTCTCTAAACATTAATTTTACATTGTGTCATTAATTTAATGGATTTTTATGTGATTTAAATAGTGGGTTTTGAAATGGGGTTGAGGGGTTTTGGTTATTACTTATTGAATTACTTGTCACATGCTTTGAATTGATTATTCATGCTTTAGACTGATGTTTTAGGACTGAATTGGTATATTATTTAAATGATTGGAATGAGGGACATGGGTTTTCCTTAAATTAGATGAATTTTAGCTTGAAATTGCATGAACCTCAACCCACTTTTTGAATTTGAATTTAATTATGGGAAACTGTATGATTTAGCTTACTTTTGAACTCAATGCATTTGATTAATGGATAGATGAATATATAAATCAATTTGGATGGTCTTGGTGTCCATGGTTTGGATTTTAATGGAACTTGGGAGTCCAATTTGGTTATGTGAATTGGTTTGGCATGTTTAATTTAGCTTGCAAGCATATTGATATGACGATACCAAATGGTAATTGCCTAAATAAATGACTCTCGGGTTAATGGTTAGATTTATGTGCTAAATGGTTTTAATTTGGGCTTAAAGGGGGTTGTGTAGCTCGCAGTGAAGGTGGAGGTTCCAGGAGGGACCAATACTGAAAACCACATTTGCCGGCGTGGGGGTCTTTATGACTGTGTGCATAGTT
>NC_061116.1:123403682-123406809 GCF_002878395.1 Capsicum annuum
CTACTAAAGAATTCATTTATTAATTTCTTTGTAAATTGATTTTCTTTTTACTATCTGTTTTTTAATAAAAAAATAGTTATTTTATTTTCTTTAAAATAGCTTAAATAAAGTAGGAGAAATAATCGGCTATTCTATTTTAGATTAATTTTTTTATCACTTTTTTTAAACTTTTTCTTAAAAATTGTATATTTTAGTCTTTTAAAATAGGTGAACATAAAATAAGAAGAACATGCGAGAAATATTTGGCTCTAGTATTCTAAATTAATTTTTTTTATTGCCTTCTTTTTTTAAAACTTTTCTTTAACAATCATCTAGTTTATTTTCTTTAAAATAAGTGAAATAAAATAGGGGAACATAGGTGGAATAAAATAGGAGAAATTATCGGCTCTCCTATTGAATTTCACCTATTTAAAGAAAATAAAATAGCTAGTAATTATTAAAGATAAAGTTTTCAAAATGCAATAAAAAGGTTAATTTAAATAGAAATTAAAAGATGGATCATGCGTAGGAAAAAGATTTAGGAAGAAAAAATTTTTGTTATAAACTAATATGTAGCCAAGATTGTGCGATTATAATATTTTTTTTAAACTCAATATATATTGCACTCCCTCCATCCCATTTTACTTGTCCCAAATTAACTTGGCGTATTGATTAAGAAAAATAATTAACAATATGTTAGTTTATCATATTACCTCTGTTAAATAATGTTTACATTTTAATTTGAAGAAAAAGTAATTAATGCGAAGGGTAAAACTTAGGGAAAAAATTGTTTATTCTTCATTTGTGAAAAATAACAAGTAAAATGAAAAATCAAATTAGGAAATTTGGGCAAGTAAAATGAGACGGAGGGAGTATTTATTATCTAAATTATGATTAGAGATTTACTTTAGAATAATTAAATCTTACACATTCAATTTGAACTATATCATATGATCAATAAAGATAGGAACTTGGGGAAAATGGAGATAGTGGAAATGGAGAGGAGCCAAGTCCGTATATGTTCTACTCTGCGACTCTTGAGCTAGTTTTCTAATTAAATTCAGGATAGTGTGTTCTAAGGTTTCAGTATAGTTATTCTGAAGATGTTCCAACTTCACAAATCGAACTCCAGGACAAGCTGTCCTCAAGTTGGAACTTCAAGCTGCCTTGTCCTCTTCCAAAGGGCACATAATCTTGTCAAAATTAGCAACAAAATTCTTTGATTTAAAGAAGACATTAATTTAGAACACTTGGAAAAAACTAAAGCAAAAAGAAAGAACTCTAATAGCTTGCCACAGATGGAATAATAAAAAATAGTGATTGTGCCTGTGACTAGTACTATTAGAGGAGATTTTAGTAGTTGGTTCACGACTTAAACTTTCACTTTATTGGTGAGCGTTTGGTTTTCACCTTATAATCCCCACCTTCATTTTCCATTCCTTACTTCCAATGTAATTAAATTTTTTTTTTTTTAAAGAGATTAGTAATCAGTACTTTATAAGCACTAATGGTAACGAATTCTCTTAGCTATAGTGCTAATACATCACCCACAAGTACTTGATGAGATACTTCAAAAGTGTTGAACAAAGACATTGTATTCCACAATAGCATCTCCACTCTTGACATCAGACCAAATAGTATGGGCCAATGCATAACCTCTAGCAAACCTAAACAATCCAGTGCCTCCCACAATAGGCATCTCCCTAACATCTCTCATAACTGGATTCCTCCCAAAAATACTTATGCCGCTCCCATTGTACTTGCCTTGTGTGAACTCAAAATTCATAGTCATAAGCAACGCAAGTTCGCTTTGTGATGCGATAGCGTAAATACCTTGTGCCCTTCCTATAACCTCAGTTGATGCATTAGGCCCTATGGTTAATGCATCATCACATATGAAAGTTTTACCAAAACCGTAGATTCCTTCACCACCTGGTGAAATGATTTTGATTGCAGACGGGTTTTTTCCACTTAGGATGTCATGGAAGTAAAAATGGAGGTGGCTTGTTTTTTGACTTTGTAAATTTATAGCTAAGATATCAGAGATTTCTTCAAGAAAAACTCCATTGGAAAAAGTGGACAAGAAAATTGAGAAGATTATGAAACAGGGAATAGTGGTAAGAGTGTACATATGAAGAGAAGCCATTTTTTAAGTAGGAAGTTTGGTACTATAAAATAGGGAGATCTTTATAGTGGTATTAGACTACTCAATAAAGCCGATGGTGGAGCCAAAATTTTCACTAAAAATTTTAAAACATGAAAATGTAAACACTCGAAGAAATCAAAAAATTATTTAACATCTATTATACATATAGTAATTTTTAATCACATATAAATAGTTAAATTTTTTATTAAGAAGATTCTACTTGATAGAGTAAGATAAATTTTAACACATAAAATTTTCATAAAAGGAGGTTCGAATCGACCCCACCATGTAGAGCATTGGTGATTATCATTTCTTGTTGAAGATGTTGATGTTGTTTCCCTTATTGTTGTTCATACATAGTGGAGTGCACGTGGACCTTCGGAAGTTAAGTTTGCTAGATGTGAAAGAAGTATCATAATGTACGATATTATTTTGTTTTGAGTTGAAGTGAGTTCTACTCTTTGCGTGCCTTAGCCTTTTGCTGTCAATAATAATGGCATGTTTTTAGCGAGGCGCCTCTCGCCTGTTCGACCACTTAGATAATAGCTTAAGGTCTCATAATTTTGGGGCTTCATATTTTCATATATAACTAGTTACTAATCGCACAAGACTAGTGCTGAGTCCGGATTCAAACTCTAAATATAATAAATATAATTTTAATTGATTAAATAATTATAATTTATATTTTTGTTGCATAATTAATTTAATGAAATTGCACTTAATTATTATTTTTTTTGGTAAGTTTCATAATTATTATTTTCTGTAATCAAATGATTGGATAAGTTTTAAAGAAAAAAAAATAATTTATGAGAAAGCAAATTTAGCGCGAAATTTTTAACAAATTCAAAAGAAAATAAGTGATTTGATATTATATAAACTAACATGATAAATTATGATAATTGCAACTCGACATTTTTATGAACTACTGAGCATACATTTTTTTTATATAGATTGATAAATATATATATATATATATATATATATATATATATATATATATAT
>NC_061116.1:123406909-123407268 GCF_002878395.1 Capsicum annuum
TTTCATATATAACTAGTTACTAATCGCACAAGACTAGTGCTGAGTCCAGATTCAAACTCTAAATATAATAAATATAATTTTAATTGATTGAATAATTATAATTTATATTTTTGTTGCATAATTAATTTAATGAAATTGCACTTAATTATTATTTTTTTTGGTAAGTTTCATAATTATTATTTTCTGTAATTAAATGATTGGATAAGTTTTAAAGAAAAAAAATAATTTATGAGGAAACAAATTTAGCGTGAAATTTTTAACAAATTCAAAAGAAAATAAGTGATTTAATATTATATAAACTAACATGATAAATTATGATAATTGCAACTCAACATTTTTATGAACTACTGAGCATACAT